>NW_027397536.1:18825-25126 GCF_003265705.2 Callorhinus ursinus | reverse complement strand
GATATTTGTATCTCGAAGTCAATGTCTATATGGTTTTCTTAAAATAATAATAATAATATCATGGTCACCTAAGGGTCTGGATCTCCATATCCACACAACATGGCTCTGGTCCAGATAAGGATGAAGACACTACCTCAGCCCACGAAGCGAAGCCCTTTCCCTCAGGGATCCCGACACGCCTCATTGGTGATGAGTTCCTTTGCTACCTGGAGTTGTCTGAGTAGAAAGGATGCAGGCACCCTCCAGGATTCCTTCCGTTTTCTTCATAAATTTCTCAGCTCAAGTTGCAAGTGACACACCGGGTCAAGGTTCCAGAACCCAGGATGAGCCACCATGTAAGCAGCCCCCTCAGGGGAGGGTAACAGGGGGCTCAATTTCCTTTGGTAGCATTATACACCACTGCCCGAGCTCCTAAAGAACCTACACTCCTCCATTTGTCCCACTCACAAAGGGCACGGCACCCTGTTACAGCTCTGAGGATGTGTTTTACTTTAAAAGATAATTACTAATATCGGAATGTGGCTCATGGAAGAGGAAAACAAGAACACTCACCAAGAGTTCTCATAGTATTTCAGAAGATTGTTTTCCCACTGTTTAAATAAATCAGGATATAAAAACACACAGTTAGCCCCTTCCACTAGCAGGTATGATTCTCTATGGTGATTGAAAGAAGAGCAGGAAATAAAAGAGTAACAGCTGTTCCAAAGAACCATCATTTCCATAATCAAAGTTTTGAAACTTCACACACACAAAGAAAGACGTTCAAACAAACGTCTTGGCCTGGCAACTCTGAGGCGTCTGAACTGGAGTGACAGGGACAGACGATGACGTCGTGTGTGTTGGGTGAGGCTGGTGGCACAGAAGAAGGTGCTCGGCCAGCTGTCCAAATGTACCTCACCTGTCCTCAGCCAGGAACCTCCTCACGGCCCTCACCTGTCACAACTCTCACCCGGGAGACCCACAGCCACCCCTGGAGCCCACCCTGCCCACACCCCCCTGCTCAATGCCCTCAGCTCTCTTCTGAGACCCCTGTCACCTTTACCCAGACCTGGAAATCCCCCATCTGCTACAGAGCTCCAGGACTCCCCCTCTTCTTCCAAAATGACACTGGCCCAAGGCTTTCATGAGAAAGGTGGAAGGCTACCTAATGAATGGTTCACTACTTTCCCCTTCTGTCGTATTTCTCTCCCCTTACCTTCCTACATGGGCAAACTGTAAGTAACGTATCAATGGAACATGGACATGCTCTGAGACCTGATTCTTTCATTGCAGCCTTCTGAGGACTCCTTGTACAATAAAACACTATATCCTATGATGGGGGGGTTTAAAACTATTATTCACAGAATAATACAGCCCAAATCATCTCATTTTCAATTGCTCTTCATTAGACAAAAGACTTTCTGCGGAAAAAGTCTTTCCATAGATATTAGATTCCAGCAATTTCATAAAGAGTAATGGAAGCTCAGTGGGATAACCTGACTCACCTAGGGTCAGGCAAGCAGTTCCGGAACTCAACCCAGTGCTCCCGACGCCAAGGCCCTTGATGCCACCAGCCTCCAGAATTCTCAAAGACTCTCCTTCTGACTCCATCACCAAAGAAACTACAGAGAAAATCAGCATGTCAAAATATCTAGATGACACATTTAGAAAAACTAGAAAGTCAAGCTCACCTTTTAAACAGTAAAAGGCTGCTTTGAATAATTTTGATTTTTCCCTCGACCCTAATTGTAACTCTTTTGATGAAAAGACTAATCAATTGTGAAACATCACCTTTGACAAATGCAAGACATCATCCAAGTCTGTTTCTGATGACAAAAAGGCAACTAAACGTAGATGCTTGCCATTGAACCATATCCTAGGACCAAATGAATAAATGCTGTTAGATGAAGGAACAAATGATATGTTAAAAACACACAAAGAGTAAATTTCACCTTCCCTTTCTAGAAAAGGTTACTTCTAGGAAACAGATGATCAGAATATATTTTGTAAGCAATAAGTGAATAGAGAAAATGGGATCCCCTGCAATCTTATACCTGCAGAGAAATTAAGTAACTCCTGCACCAAATAGAGAATGCTGACAGTTACTGAAGTTTTCCTTCTTGGCTCAACTAGAGGGAACAGGAAAGCACAGGAGGTTTGGGGTTCAGGAGAAGTTTTACCTGCAGGCCTGACATGAAGATTACACTGAGCCAAATGGGCCTGCTGCGTTCTCTGAATGCTGATGTCCTGTGGCAAGCTGCATCAATGACTCACATGCTGATGTTCAAAACATTGAGGGTCCTGGAGCCAGAGCAGAGAAGTGCTGTCCGGTGGGGATGAGAAGGCACCTCTGACCTATGGCTTGCAAACCTGCTTCGGATTCTGGGAGAAGGGGAAACACACACTTGTTTTTTAAGTAGTATCTTCATTCTAAGTAGACCAATGATTTGACATTTTTGGAAAAGCGAAATTACTCTTCCAAATGAACACCTCAACTCATCTCTTCCTCTTGCAACTTGAGCGGGATCTGGTTTACTCCATACTCCAGGCCCCCACTTGGAGGATCCTCCTGTACCACCCTGACAGCCCATTACCAGCATTCCTGGGGGCACAAGCTGAATTTGGGGGATGCCTCTGGGGCTTCTTGCCACCGCACCTGTGCCTGGGGAAGCAGGGACCTGGAGGACCCTCCCAGATGATCCTGATGGACCATTACCACCATCCCTGAGGACATGGGACACAATGCAGAAGTTGGAGGAATGTTCTGGGACTTCTTGCCACCGCACCTGTGCCTGGGGGGAGCAGGAACCTGGAGGGCCCTCCCAGACGATCAAAACGGACCATTACCCCAATCCCCCTGAGGACATGGGGCACAATGCTGATGTTGGAGGACGGCTCTTGGGCTTCTCTCCACCATACCTGTGCCTGGGGGAGCAGGAAGATAAAGGGCCCTCCAAGAGGATCATAACGGAACATTACAACCAGCCCCCTGAGGACATGGGGCAAAATGCTAAGTTGCAGTCCCTTGGTCCTGAAACCAGCAGGAAGGGAGCTCCCAGGGCAGAGAGGAGACTCCAGGAGGATTCCCATCCAGGGAAAGGGACCCCCCACAGGAAGTCACTGAATCAGCCAGCCCCACCGACCCACAGGCCATTTGCACAGGATCACCTGCCGCACTCCCTTAGCACGTTGTCCGCCTTCGTGTGTGGACAGTGACTGACCCACTCAGGGCTGGTGCACTTCTAGAGGAGGACTAGAACCTTTTCAGTGCTTGCTCATGGGTCAGAGGACCAACACCCAAAGAACCAGAGGATATCCCTCTTCTTCCTGAGCTGGGGAAGGCAGCCACCGTCCTGGGGCAGGACTGGGTCCAGGAGTGTTCTTTCTGAAGCCCCAGCCTTCAGTGAGTGTTGCTATGCTTGAAAAAAACCCACTCAGCCCCAGAGTCAGGAGCAGTGAGGGGCTGTATCCAACCCTAGCCCAGGGTCATGACCTGAAATCATCCTGTCTTTGGGAGGACATGTCTCCTTCAGGAGCCAGGGAGGGGACTGGCCCCTCTCCCCTCCCCAGGTCCAGGATGCCCAGGACCTGCAAGAGCTCTTCATCTAAGGAGAGTCATAGAGAGTAAGTGTATCTCTTCAGCCCAGCAAGTGAAATAACCAAACCCCAACCCTCAGGTCCTAACAGCAGTAGAATTTCAATGTACTTTTTGGGGGCAGGCTCCTCCCCCCTTACGTGGCCTTGGGGTACCCCAAGGTAAGTCCAGGCTCTGTGCCCAGCTTACGTTGATCACCAGGATTCCAAAAGTTCCTGCCATGGAAGGGATCATTCAGCATCACCCCGTTGCACAGAGGAGGAGAGCGAGGCCCAGAAAGGGGAGGTAAATGGCTCCAGTCCTAGAGCTGGTCAGCAGAGAAGCTGGAAAGCCAGCCCTCCAGAGCCTCTGCTAGACCAGTCAGAGACTCCCTGAGTTGAAAGTGAGCCCTCCCCTGCCTGAGCAGCTATGCACTGGCCCCTGACCTTCATGATGGCCTGTTCTTGATGCTAAAGGTGAGCTGCCTGACTAGGAGGAGGAGTCCAGCTGGTGGGACAGGCTCTAGCTACAGGACAGAGTGACACGTCGGAGCTAGCAGGAGCCACACTGTGGCCTCCCTCTCGGAGCCTGCCTGGGAGCTGGAATCCAGGTGCCTTAGGGGCCAGCACACAACAGGGTCTGCACTGACCAGGGAGCCATGACCCCCAAGGAGAGTCCACTCTGCCCTTTCCCCGCTCCTGCCTGGCCTCACCTCTCCTCACTCTGGAGCTGCAGGCCCCGGAACCAGGCCCCATAGGGATGGCTCGGTTCCAGCTTGTGATGATTTTGCAGCCCCCGGAGCCCCTGGAATTCCTGGGGCTGGAGGAAGGACTGGCTGTGGACAAGGACCGGGCTGAGGAGGATGCAGGGCCTTGTGGAGAGTGAAGGATGGGGCAGGGGCCGAGTCCTGGGGCCACAGCTCATGTCTAAAAAGGGCTGAAATCCCTGAATGCCCAAGGGATCTCTCATTACAGTAACGACCCCCTTCACACCCGGGCATCCTGCTGGTCGGCCCCTCCTCCCCGGCCTCCATCCCGCCTCTCTGACTCCAGCCAGGGCCTCAGCCAGGGACAGGCTGGACCTCTGCCATGGGTGCTGCCAGGAAGACAAGGCAGAAGGAGGAGAGGAGAAGGGGATGGGGTGGACTGATCTCCCTGTCTTGAGTCGGCCTCCACTGATGCCTCCAGGTCCACTGGCCCAAACCTGCACTTAGCTGGACCCTGAGAGTGAGTCTGCATTCCTGGGGAGCTGGGCGGGGGTTATTCAATGACCTGTGCGTCCCCAGATATCCTATTCACCTGGCCTTGCACCTTAAGGCCTGACGCCCAGGGTGGGCGTGGTTGCGGGGCCCAGCGGACTTTGGGGACACAGAGCAGTCGGCTGTGGTGAGGGAATGTGGGGGCCCAGTCAGGTGCAGAGCCATGGGTCTCGTGTACATCTGCCGCAAGGCTGGTTCGCCATACAGGTGCTGTGTGCAGGTCCCGTTTGCACACCTGGCCATGAACACCTGGCTTTCCCATTCGTTGGGGAGGCCTGGGTGCCTAGTGCACCTGTCCCCCACCTACCCCTGGAGGAGCGGCCACGTTCAAGTGTTTCCATGTCCAACCCTCAGGGACAGTTGGGAACCTGGGTCAAGAGAGGCAGGGACTGGCCCAAGACAAATGAGGGGTGCAGAGCCCAAGGAGCAGGGCTGCTCTCCAGTCCTAGGCCAGCCCCAACCCTCCCATGAGGTTTGCTTTGTGGGTGAGAGCCCCTCAGATCCTCGGGGATAGCTACCCACCATGTCCCATGTGGGGACATGACCTTGGCATCCCCAGGCACGTAGAGGCATGTGCATCTGCACACCCACCCACAAACACCAGTCTGACTGCCCCGCTGGGTTTCAGAAGGGGAGGGCACCCTGGGAGCGAGGTGGGTGACAAGAGGGGTAAAGAAGAAAGAGGTTGGAGACAGCTGGGCCATGGGGCAGGGCATCAGGATTCTAGGCAAGGTCCCAGATCCAGAGCATGGGGAGGGGAGACAGGCCAGGCTGATGGTCAGTGTTCCCCCAAGGGCTCCAGGGGGTTTCCAGGGCGCTGGGAGAAGACAGGGTCTGGGTTCCAGTGTCCACCGCCACCCTGGGCACTTGGGAGTAGGAAGTGATACCCACCCCCAAGTCCAGAGGGCTATAGCACAAAAGGCCTCAGCTTACTCTTCTGTCACTTGGGCTGCAGAGATGCAGTGTCCCAAGGGTCCCACAGGCTTGTAGAAGAGCCTGTTGGACATGTATCTCCATCCCTGTCCCACTGTGCTCCCAGTCTGGGGAAATGCTTTGTACTCCCTCCAGGTCCTTCTCAGCAGAGGACAGACTGGGGGCTTGGGCGGCTGAGGACCTGGGTACGCAGAACGTGGCAGAACACTGGGCCACCAGTCTGGAGACCAATGTCAGAATCCTCCTTGTTGCAGCCTCAGGGTCCCCATGTGGAATAGGATCCAGAATCACTGCTCTGGTCAGGGTGAGGAGGCCTAAGGAAGGAATATAGCACCAGGACCGGAGAGGGAAACGGGGACAAGGGAGGCTTCTGAGGTTTCTCACATCGCCTATGGAACCCACAGATCATGCTCCTCGGAGAGACAGAGACACAGAGACAGAAAAGAGACAGAGAATGAACACAGGACAGAGGGAACAGGGAGAAGTCATAGACTTTGCTGCACCAGCTTGGAAATGACATCCCGGCATTTTGTGCCATTCCATTCCGGAGAGCGCCG
>NW_027397536.1:0-18725 GCF_003265705.2 Callorhinus ursinus | reverse complement strand
GGACACAGGCAGGAGGGGGGTGGCTTTGCCTGGACCCCAGAGCAGACCCAAATCCCTCCAAGCTTTGTTCCATGCCAAGCTCGGCTCCTGGCTCATCCTTGCATTGTCAAGTATGCAGCAGCCTCCTGTGAAGGCAGGTACAGAACCGGTGTAGAGGCCCTACACCTGTTGGCATCCCTAGAATTAGAAGCCAGAATACACCGATGTGAAGATGTGGAGCCTGGGGAGGTCCTGAGAGGCACGGGGTCTGTCCAACGTCACAGCCCTGGGCACGCGCAGGGGCCCGGTCTGAACCCAGGTATGTGCCATCACAGTGGGGACACCGGCTGCACCCAGGCCTCCCCGGGGGCTGTGGGTGGGCTGTGTGGGTGTCACTGTATGGATGGGGCATGGGGGGAGGGTGAGCATTGAACAGCGGGGTAGGGGGGCCCTCGGGGGGTTAATGTGTGAGGAGGAAGTTGGGTAAGGCGACCCCAGGCAGTGGTGACCTCACTTCCCTGAAAACATAGCCCAACAGAATTTGGAATCCCAGTAACCAGGCACCCAAATTCCACAGAAAGCCCCCTGCCCAGCTCATTTCTTTGGAGATCCTCAAACCAAGATGTTCACATGCTGCCTGCGGAAATCCGGAGGCTGCAGGCAGAAGAAAGCGTGCTCTGCAGACGTGGTCCCCCACTGGGGATTTCATGTCAGGCCTCCCCACCGCCTCTGGACATTTGACCAAAAGCACAAAAAGGTAACCCAGGAGGCCCACAGCTGGCCACCCAGCCCCACTCGCTCCGATCTGACCTGTGTCGCCCCAGGTGCCCTCCCTGTGTGTGTGTGTGTGTGTGTGTGTGTCTGTGTCTGTGTGTGAGTGTGTGTGTGTGTGTGTGTGTGTAAGTGTATGTGTGCGTGGATGGGGGTGAGTGCCTGTGTGAGTTTGTGTGTGTGTGTGAGTGTGTGTGTCTCTGTGTGTGTGAGTGTATGTGCATGTGTGTGTGTCAGTGTGAGTGTGTGCGTGTGTGTTTATGTCTGTATGTGAGTGTGTGTGTGCACGTTTTTGGATGGGTGTGTGTGTCTGTGCGCGCGTGTGTGTGTGTTTGTGTGTGAGTGTGTGCATGTGTGTGAGAGTGTGTGTGTAAAGAGGGGTCATGGTGGTGGGGCCACCCTGAGCAGGAGCAGGCTGATGAGGGATCAGATACCCAGTGGGCAGGTCATGTTCAAGATCAAGGCTGGCTGTGTGGGATGGGGTGTGTGGGCCTGCCCCTTCTGCCCGAGGTTTATCCCGATAGCCTTGCAGGGATGGGTAACTGCATCCCGGGTACAGGGCTGTGCACGCACAGGTGTGTCTCTGATGTGGGAGCAGCAGGGGGACAGGGCAGGAGGACAGTGCGGATGGACGGGCATGGCTGTGAAGCCTCGGGGCCGGCTACCGGTCCCTGTCTTTGCAGAAGGCCACGGAGGACATGGAGAGGCAGCTGGCGCACATGCCCTCCTCCCTGACAGAGGGGTTGACCCCACAGGCATCCCGAGAAACAGGTACTGGGAATTGCCATGCAAGATATCCGACACCACCCGGACCATTGTCCCAGGTGGTTGTTCACCAGACAGTGGTCCAGGAGCCGGCGCCCAAGGAAGGCAAGTCCCAGAGTGAGAAGCCTGGGGCTGGGTGTTTGTGGTGTGTGGGGACGGGTCGGTGCAGCCCCACCAGAGGCTGGTGTGGGGCCAGGAGAAACGACTGGGCACAGAGCACCCAGCGGGTAGATTGCAGTTGGGGACATGTCCCCGTGAGGGTTCCTTCCTGGCTGTGGCTTCTCTGGGAGGCCCTTGGCTGGACTCTGTCTCTGCAAAAGCCCACAGAGAGTAAGCACGTGGGTGAGATTTTCTCCTCTCACAGCTGCTCCACCACCTGAGGAGCTAGAGCCGGATCTGGAGGGATAGGTAGTGACTGCAGTGACTTCAGGAGGAGACCAGGAGCCGGCAGGTGACCCAGCACCTGCCCACAGAGAGCCTGGCGCTGTCCAGGAAGAAATGGCACCTGCTCTTGCCCCAGCCCCTGCCCCTGCTACAGTTCTTGCCACTCC
This sequence comes from Callorhinus ursinus, assembly GCF_003265705.2. Classification (NCBI taxonomy): domain Eukaryota; kingdom Metazoa; phylum Chordata; class Mammalia; order Carnivora; family Otariidae; genus Callorhinus; species Callorhinus ursinus. The sequence goes on along the minus strand of NW_027397536.1, from coordinate 16,659 downwards.
CACTTCCTCCACCACAGCCCCTGCCCCTGCCTCGGACCCAGACCCTGACCCTGCTCCTGTCCCTTCCCTTACCCCTGCCTATGCCCCTGCTTGTGCCCCTGCCGCTGCCCCTGCTCCTGTTCCTGATCCTGCTCCTGTCCTGCCAGAGCCACTGTCCCTGACCCAGATCCTACCCTTGTTCCTGCCCCTGTCCGTACTCCTGCCAGAGACGCTGCCCCTTCCCTTGCCCCTGCCAGGGGTCCCATTCCTGCCCCTGACCCAGATCCTGTCCCTGCTCCTGCCCTGGATCCTGCACCTACCACTACTGCTGACCCTGTCCCTCCCCTTGCACCTTCCCCTGCCCCTGCTCTTACCTCTGTCCCTGCCCCTTTCCCTGCCCCTATCCTGAGCCCTGCCCCTACTCCTGCTCCTGCAGGACTCCCATAGCCACATCCAGAGCCCAGAGCCCTGCAGGGAGAGCTCCTTGTACAATCACCCTTAGTTCCATCGCTGGAACCCGAGACCCCGCCAGATTGTTTCATCCCCTCCCCCTGTGTTCTTTCTCTCTGGTACATATTAACTGTTATTTTATCCTTCCATGTCCTATATACTGTTTATTATTTGTTTTAAATAAAATTACTTGCTTTCAATTGAACACGTCATGAGCATTAAGTACATGCCCAACGCTGTGCCACCACACCCCAGAACATTGCCGCAGAATATCTCATTCCCCAAAGGAGTCCCCGAACCAGAAGCCCTCCCTGCCCATTTCTCCTCCAGCCCAGACCCCGGAAACCCCTATGCTGCTTTCTCTCTCTGTTCCTTTACCTATTCCTGATGTTTCTGTAAGTGAAATCACGCAATAGGGGCCTTTTTGTCTGCCCTCCTATTTTCAAAGGGGACTCGTTTTCTTCTGTGTTTGTTTGTCATTAAATTTCCCTTATTTGATATCGATCGCTTTCCGGAGTTGGAAGTAGTGTGTTTGAATTCTTTTTGGCATTGGAGTCCTCTGGTTCACTCAGTTACTGCCATCCATGGGGGAATTTGGAGCCAGCGGGGACAGACCCGCTCAGCTGCCAAACTAGGGTGAGGCTTAGGCCTTAGGGGCATGACATGCCTGATGTGCCGGCACTGCGATAAGCTTCCCGGGGTCTGAGTTGAGGCCGAGGTTCGGCGGGGAGTGTCAGGCTCAGGGATTGCGGCCCAGTCACATTGAACTCGGGGCACGTTGGGACGGTTTGGCACTGTTCTGGGGCAGTCTGGCACAGTTCTCCCACTCGGAATGTTTACTGGAGTTGCCAATGGCACGTTTTCCTTTTTCGTGGCAGGCTAAGTCCTCTGGCCCTGGTCAGGTGTCCCAAGTCCCTGAGGCTTTGTAGTCAAGCTCTGGGGCCAGACCCCGCTCGGAAGCTAAGCTAGGGTGAGGCTTAGGGCTGAGGGGCAAGACAGGCCTGATGAGCCGTCTCTGTGATGAGCTTCCCGGGGTCTGAGTTGAGGCCGTGGGGCGGCGGGGAGTGTCAGGCTCAGGGATTGCGGCCCGGGCATGTTGAACTCGGGGTTCGTGGGGACGTTCAGTCACAGTTCTCCTGCTCGGAATGCTTACCTGAGTTCCCCACGGCACGTGATCCTGTTTATTGGCAGGCTGAGTCCTCTGGCCCTGGTCAGGTGTCCCCAGTCCCTGGGGCTTTGGAGCTGGGCGCCTGGGGACAGAGCCTTCAGAAGCCTCTGTGGGGGGCGCCTGGGTGGCTCAGATGGTTAAGCATCTGCCTTCGGCTCAGGTCATGATCCCAGGGTCCTGGCATCGAGTCCCGCATCGGGCTCCCTGCTAGGCGGGGAGCCTGCTTCTCCCTCTGCCTATGCCTCTCTCTCTATCTCTCTCTCTGACTCTCATGAATAAATAAATAAAACATTAAAAAATAAGAAGCCTCCGTGGGGTCCCGGTTAGGGCCGAGGGGCATGGCAACCCTGATGTGCAAGCAATGTAGCCAGCTCTTGGGGGGTTTTTCTTAAGGGAGTGGGTGAGGTTGAGCGTCAGGCTCAGGGTTGGCCGCCTGAGGGCTCCAAGTTGGTGCATTGGTTGGGATGGGCATTCTGAGATGTCCTGTTCTGAACGCTCTCCGGAGCTGCAAGGAGTGCGTTTGAATTCTTTGTGGCGTTGGAGTCCTCAGATGTCACTCAGTTACTGCCATCCCTGGGGCTTTGGAGCCAGCCTTCTGGATCCAGAAACTTAGAAGCCAACCTAGGGATAGTCCTAGGGCCTAGGGTCATTAGAGCACTGATCTGGCCACGCTGGGGCCAGCTTTGCAGTGCAGGGGATCTGAGTCTGGGGTGTGGGTCAGGGTGAGTGTCAGGCTCAGGGTTGGCGGGCAGGGGGCCGTTGAAAGTGGCATTTTGCCGGGATAGGCACGCAGAGTGCTCCTACTCAGAAAGTATGGCCCCGAGTTCCCAGCGGTGCAGTTTCCTCCTGGGAGCCAGGCTGCATCCTCTGGAATTGTTCCAGTGCCCCCGATCTCTGTGGCTTTAGAGCCAGGCCTCTGGGGCCTCAGAGGCCCGCGAGGTATAGTGTGAGGGCCTAGGGACAGGGCAGGCCCGACTTGCCAGCATTGTGGCCTGCTTCCCCAGGGTTTTGTCTTGAGGGCGTGGGTCAGGTTGGGTGTCAGGCTCAGGGCTGGCCACAAGAGGGCACAAAATTTGTGTTTTCCTATGGATGGGCATTTAGAGTTCTCCAGTTCTAAATGCCTTCCTGAGTTCCCAATGGTGCGTTTTCCTTCTGGGTGGCAGCCTGAGTCCCTCAGTATTGCTCGGGTGTCCCGAATCTTTGGGGCTTTGGAGCCAGAGTGTGGGGACTGACCCCTCAGCAGCCAACGTCGGGTGAACGTTAGGACATAGGGGCACGGGAGGCCTGATGTGCCAGCGCCTCTTCGAGGTTCCCGGGGATGAGGGTCGCGGGCGTGGGTCAGCGTGAGTGTCTTTAGTCAGCGTGAGTATTGTGCTCCTCTTTTCGGCCGGTGGATGGCTGAAAGTGTGGGTTCCCTGGGGCGGTCGTGCAGCGCTGTCGTGCTGTGAATCCTTTCCGGGGTTCCCACCAGCAGGGTTTCTTTCTGGGTGACAAGCTGAGTCCTCTGGTATTGCTCAGGTGTCCCCTGTCCGTGGGGCTCTGGAGCGAGACCTGCGGGAAGAAGGCACTCAGGAGCCCACCTAGGGTTGGGGTTAGGCCCTAGGGGCAGGGCAGGCAGAGCTCTCCTGGTCTCAGCGGTTTCAGAAGTGCCAAACGCCGCATTTTGCTTTGTGGTTTCAGTCTGTGTCCTCTGGTACTGCTCACCTGGGGCATGGAGACAGGGACCTAGGGAGAGACCTCTCCGAAGCCACGTGAGCGTTAGGGTTAGGGTTAGGGCCCAGGTGCATGGCACTCCTGGTGTGCAGGAACTGTGGCGAGGTTGGGATGGGCAGTGTGTCTTGAGGGCGGAAGTCAGCTTGAGTGTCAGGGTCAGGGTTTGCCGCCAGGCGGCATGGAAATTGCAGTTTTGCCAGGATGGGCGTTCAGCGTTCTGCTCTGAATGCTTTCCGGAGATCCCAGTGGTGCGGTTTCCTTCTGGGTGGCAGCCTGAGTTCTTGATCCTGCTCGGGTGTCCCGAATACCTGGTGCTTTGGAGCAAGGCTCTGGGGAGAGACGCTCAGAAGCCAACCTCAGGTTAGGCTTGGGGTTGAGGGGCACGCCAGGCCTGATGTGCCGGCGCTGTGATGATCTTCCCGGGGAATGAGTTGAGGCCATGGGTCAGGGGGGAGTGTCAGCCTCAGGGATTGCGGCCTGGGCACGTTGACCTCGGGGTTCGTTGGGATGGACAGGCACAGTTCTCCTGCTCAGAAAGCTCTCCGGAGTTCCCCATGGCATGTTTCCCTTTTTAGTGCTAAGAAATAAAATGTACAATGAAAAAAATCACTAAAGCAATTAACATGTTACACTAGAAAATACTCACTTAATGTAAAAAAGAACTAAAAGAAGAATAAAGGAACCAAAAAATGACATGAGACATACAGGAAGTAACGATAAAATGACAGAGGTACATTCAAGTATAAAAAACATTAAAAGTAAATGGATTAAACACCTGAATCTATTCAATGGGTGAAAGAATAATCTCTTCCACAAATGGTGCTGAGACAACCAGATATCACCTGCCCTGGTTCTTTGTGATATCCTAAGATCCTTCAGGTACCCAGTTCAAAAAGGTACTGCCTTTACCCAGTATTAAGCTGCCACCTTTGAAAGAATTTGAGGGAGAAAGCACTCTTCACCCTGGGGGTGCACATGTTTGTGGGACTGGTCTAAGGCTAACAGGGCAGGAGGAAACTGACTGAAGCAGGTGGGAGAAAGAGGGGTTACTTGTGCATGAATATGTAGTGAAGCCTCAAAAGATTGTCTGCAAATAAAACAGAGGACTATAAGTAGAGTCCAGGTCTTGGAGGGGACTAATGGGGCCAGGGTGACCCCAACACACATCTCTGTAAACCTTTGCTGTGTGAAAAGCTGAGGGACCCTTCAGGCACCATGTTGACAAAGGGACTTTTGGGGGCCAGTCTGAAGCTGCTTTATTTGAAAGAATATTGGGGAGGAAGCACTCTCCCCCTCTTGGGTGGTACATGTGTAGGTGACCGTCACAAGCCCAATGGGTAACAAGAGAACGGGTGGAAAATCTTAGGGTAACTAAGGTGGCCAACTGCGTGTGCATGAGCTGACCAGGTCGTCAGGGGGCCCACTGCCCATACCTACACAGAGGGTGGAGGAGGGAAGGCACATGGCACCCTCACGGGCAGCCCACTCACAAAATGTGGCCTGTAATTGAAATGAGGAACCATAGGTTAGAGCCCAGGTTCCAGAGCAGGCTCCTGGGGGACTGATGTGACTGCAACAGCCCACCAGAAGCCCTGCAGGGAAGGTGGCAAGGCAGCGACCCTTGGCTCATGTGCAGCTGGAGCTCCACTAATAGCCAGCTGCATATTCTGGGCCACCACAGGCCATGGATGCCCTGGGCATTAAAGGGGTAATCAAATGCAGAGCCCAGGCCTGGAACCTGGATCCCAGACTTCCTTGGCATCTGTACAACCCAAACCTTATCCCACGCAATTGCACATATTTTCCCTGAAGGCAGAGCTGGAGAATCTTGGTTGCTTTTTCAGCGAAGGGAGAGAGGGTTGATTGGAGTTCCCTCTAGAAAGACACCTGGGAGCCTCCTTTGGTGGAGAGGCCTGGGACACCATCAGGCAGCCAGCCCAAATGGGAACAGATAGTCCACTAGTTTCCATCTGTCCCTCAGAAAGATTGTCCTGCTCTGAGCTACCTCCACCCTGAAGATGTTCAGTTGCTCTGAAATCCACCTGGTACTCCATGAGAATGGTGTGTCTCCTGGAGCCCAAGGAGGCTGACAAGGTATGGAGAGGGCATGTGCAGGCCCCTCAGGTCCAAGGAGCTGGGGACCTGAAACAGGGCAGCTGTTCTAAAATGCTGGGTCACGGTAGTAGGCTATTAGGTGGTGCCTGCAATCAGATATTCAAAACGTTAATTGGTACCGATGCTCATATGCCACTTGAAGCCTGGTCTGGAGGCAACTACACTGCCTTCTAGCACTGAGAGGTGGTCTGCAGGCTGATGAATCCACCCACAAAAGATCCCTGGGAGCCTTGATGGCTGGAGAAGCAGGGACCCCATCAGGCAGACAGGCTGCTTGGGGACTGACTGGCATCACATTCTTGGGGGAGGGAGCCCTCTGCCCAAAAGGCTTTCTGAATTGTTCTGCTCTGGGCTGAGCTCTGCAAGCAGAAAGAGATCAGGATTCTCCAAAATGGTAAATGAGAGAATACTGTGCATGGGAGAGCCACCCAGTGTGGGAAGTCAGGGACCCAGAGGAGGGCAAGTGTACAGAGAGGCCAGGGTATGTGGGTGAACCCTTGTTGTAAGGCTTGTGTCTTTTTCTTTTAACTTGATTTCATTTAAATTCAATTAATTAACACATACTCTATTAGTTTTAGAGGTAGATTTCTATTGTGCATCATTACATACCATTGTTCATGCCCTCCTTAATGTCCATCAACCAGTTATCCCATGCCCCCCCCCCTCCAGCAACCCTCAGTTTAGTTCCTGTAGTTAAGAGTCTCTTATGGTGTGTCTGCCTGTATGATTTCATCTTCTTTGATTTATCCCTTCCTTCCCATATGATCCTCTCTTTTGTTTCTTAAATTACACATATGAGTGAAATCATATAATTGTCTTTCTCTGACTGACTTATTTTGCTTAGCATAATACCCTCCAGTTCCACCCATGTCATTGTGCATGGTAAGATTTCATTTTTTTTGATGGCTGAGTCAAATTCCACTGTACATATATACCACATCTTCTTTATCCTTTCTTCTGTCCATGCACATCTGGGCTCTTTCCATAGTTTGGCTGTTGTGGACATTGCTGCTATAAACATTGAGGTGCATGTGCCTCTTTGGATCATTATATTTGTATCTTTGGAGTAAATACCTAGGAGTGCAATTTCTTGGTCATTGGGCTAATTCTATTTTTACCTTTTTGAAAAATATCCATACTGTTTTCCAGAGTCATGAATGTGGGGATTCACAGTTCCTGGATAGATAAAACCTGACTTGAATATGCCTCCCTGGATGAGACTAATTTAAAAACAAAGGAGGATTTCCCAGAACCATGGGCCTTCTCTGAAGTGACTTGGCTGAAAAAGGCCAGATTCTTACTGCGGCTCAAGGGTCTTATCGGGGAGTAATGCTTAAATGCAGGCACCTGTAGTGGTCACGTACTTTACGAACTCCTTGCCTTACCCATGGTGTTTTAATTAAACTCACAGTAAAAGGAGAGAGAGAGCTTGGCTCAAGGCCTTTCTCCACTAGAGCGCCTGGGACCAGGCATCTCCTTTCTCCTAAGGAGTTGGAGTAAGCCTCTCATTTCCCATCTCAGGGTTTGCTGACCAAACCTGATAGCTACAGCACCACGAACTCCCACCAACAGTGTACGAGGGTTCCCCTCTCCCCAGATCCTCTCCAATATCTGTGGTTTCCTGACTTGTTAATTTTAGCCATTATGACTGGTGTGAGGTGGTATCTCATTGTGGTTTTGATGTGTATATCCCTGATGTCAAGTGATGTGGAGCATTTTTTCATGTGTCTGTTGGCCATTTGGATGTCTTCTTTGGATAAGTGTCTCTTCATATCTTCTGCCCATTTCTTGACTGGAGTCTTTGTTTTTTGGGTGTGAGTTTGAGAAGTTCTTTATAGACCTTTGATATCAGTCTTTTGTCTGTAGTGTCATTTGCAAATATCTTCTCCCATTCCGTGGATTGCCTCTTTGTTTTGTTCACTGTTTCCTTTGTTGTGCAAAAGGTTTCTATCTTGACACAGACAATAGTTCACTTTTGCTTTTGTTTCCCTTGCCTTTGGAGACRTGTCTTGAAAGAAGTTGCTGTGTGTCTCCTCCAGGATTTCAAAGGATTCCGGTCTCACATTGAGATCTTTCATCCATTTTGAGTTTATCTTTGTGTATGATGTAAGAGAATGGTCCTGTTTCATTCCTCTAAATGTTGCTGTCCAAATTTCCCAACACCATTTAGCGAAGAGACAGTCCTTTTCCATTGCATATACCTTACTGCTTTGTCAGAGATTACTTGACCATAGAGTTGTTTTGTCTGTCTGTTTTTGTGCTAATAATATACTGACTTGATCACAGCTTTGTAATATAGCTTGAAGGCAGACATTGTTATGCCATCAGCTTTGGATTTGTTTTTCAACATTCCTCTGGGTATTTGGGGACTTTTCTGATTCCATACAAATTTTAGGTTTGTTTGTTCCAGCTCTGTGAAAAATGCTAACGGTATTTTGATAAGGATTGCATTAAATGTGTAGATTGCTCGGGGTAGCATAGACATTCTCACAATGTTTATTCTTCAATCCACGGGCATGGAATGTTTTTCCATCGCTTTTTGTCTTCCTCAATTTCTTTCATAAGTTTTCTGTAGTTTCTAGAGTATAGGTCCTTTACCTCTTGGTTAGGTTTATTCCTAGGTACCTTATGGTTTTTGGTGCTATTGTAAATGGGATTAATTCCTTAATTTCTCTTTCTTCTATCTCCTTGTTAGTGTATGGAAATGCAAATCATTTCTGTGCATTGATTTTTGTATCCTGCCATGTTGATGACTTGCTGTGTGAGTTCTAGTAATTTTGGGGTGGGGATGTTTGGGTTTTCCACATAAAGTACCCTGTCATCTATGAAGAGCGAGAGTTTGTCTTTGCCAGTTTGAATGCCTTTTATTTCTTTTTGTTGTCTGATTTCTGAGGCTAGGACTTCTAGTAGTATGTTGAACAGCAGTGGTGAGAGGGGACATCTCTGCCGTGTTCCTGACTTTAGGGGAAAACTCTCATTTTTCCCCCCATTGAGAATGATATTTGCTGTGGGCAAATATCAAATTATCAAATAACCATAGATGGTTTTTATGATATTGAGGAATGTTCCCTCTATCCCTATACTTTGAAGAGTTTTAATCAGGAAAGGAAGCTGTATTTTGACAAATGCTTTTTCTCCATAAATTGAGAGGGCCTTATGGTTCTTGTCTTTTTATTAATGTGATCTATCATATTGATCTGCGAATGTTGAACTACCCTTGCATCCCAGAAATAATCCCACCCGGTCATGGTGGATAATCCTTTTAATGTAATGTTGCATCCTATTGGCCAATATCTTGGTGAGAATTTTGGCTTCCATGTTCATCAGGGCTATTGGTCTGTAATTCTCTTTTTGTTGGAGTCTTTGTCTGGTTTTGGGATCAAGGTAATGCTGGCCTCATAGAATGAGTTTGGAAGTTTCCCTTCCATTTCTGTTTTTTTTTTTTAATCAGTTTCAGAAGAATAGGTATTACTTCTTTAAATGTTTGATAGAATTTCCCTGGGAAGCCATCTGGCCTGGACTCTTCTTTTTGGAAGGTTTTTGATTACTGCTTTAATTTCCTTGCTGGTTATGAGTCTGTTCAGGTTTTGTACCTCTTCCTGTTTCAGTCTTGGTAGTTTATAAGTGCCCAGGAGTGCATCCATTTCTTCCAGATTGCCTAATATGTTGGTATATAGTTGTTCATAATATTTTCTTGAAATTGTTTGCATTTCCTTGATATTGGTCATGATTTCTCCTCTTCATTAATGATTTTATTAATTTGGGTCTGTTCTCTTTTCTTTTGGAGAAGTCTGGCCAGATGTTTATTGATCTTACTCATTCTTTCAATGAACAAGCTCGTAGTTTCATTGATCTGTTCTATTGTACATCTGGTTTCTATTTCACTGATTTCTGCTCTCATCTTTATTATTTCTCTTCTGCTGGACTTAGGCTTTATTTGCTGTTCTTTCTCCATCTCCATTAGGTGTAAAGTTAGCTTTTGTTTGGGATTTTTCTAATTTTTTGAGAGACACTTGTATTACAATGTACTTCCCTCTTGGGACCACCTTTGCTGTATCCCGGGTGTTTTGAACTGATTCATTTTTATTCTTATTAGTTTCCATGATTTTTTAAAGTTATATCTGACAGAGAGAGACACAGCAAGAGAGGGAACAGAAGCAAGGGGAGTGGGAGAGGGAGAAGCAGGCTTCCCACCAAGCAGGGAGCATGATATGGGGCTCAATCCCAGGAACCTGGGTTCATGACCTGGGCCGAAGGCAGACGCTTAATGACTGAGCCACCCAGACACTCATTTTTAAGTTATTTTTAACTTCCTGTTTGGCCTATTCATTCTTTAGCAGGATACCCTTTTACCTCCAAGTGTTTTACTTTCATCCAAATTTGTTCTTGTGATCAAGTTCCAGTTTCAAAGCATTCTGGTCTGAAAATATATAGGTAATAATCCCAAAGTTTTGGTACTGGTTGAGACCTGGTTTGTGACCGAGTATGTGATCTCTTCTGGAAAAAGTTCCATGTACAGTCGAGAGGAAGGCATATTCTGTTTTAGGATGGAATGTTCTGAATGTATCTGTGAAGTCCATCTGGTCCAGTGTGACAATTGAAGCTCTTCTTTCTTTTTTGATCTTCTGCTTAGATGATCTGTCCATTGCTGTAATTGGAGTGTTGAGGTCTCCTACTATTAATGTATTATTATGAATGTTTCTTTACTGTGGTTATTAATTGCTTTATATAATTGGCAGTTCCCATGTTGGGGGCAGAGATATTTACAATTGTTAGATCTTCTTGATGGATAGACCCTTTAAGTATGGTATTGTGTCCCTCTACATCTCTTAATGGAATCTTTGGCTTAAAATCCAATTAGTCTGATATAAGGTTTGCCACCCCAGGTTTCGTTTGATGTCCAGAGCATGGTAAATCATTTTCCACCACCTCACTTTCCATCTGGAGGTGTCTTTAGGTCTAAAAAGGGTCTGTTGCAGATAGCATATGGATGAGTCTTCCTCTTTTATCCCATGTGCAACCCTGTGTCGTTTCATGGCAGCATTCATCCCATTTACATCCAGGGTAACTATTGAAAGATACTAAATTAGTGCCATTGTATTGCCTGTAAAGTCCCTGTTTCTGTAGATTGTCTGTTTCTTTCTGTTCTATGTTCCTCTTGGGGTCTCTCTTTGCTTGCACTATTCCCCTAAATATTTCTTGCAGGGCCGGCTTGGTGGTCACATACTTGTTCACTTTCTGCCTGCCCTGGAAGCTCTTTATCTCGCCATCCATTCTGAATGACAGCCTTGCTGGGTAAAGTATCCTTGGCTCCATGTTCTTTTTATTTAGTACCCTGAATATGTCTTGCCAGCCCTTTCTGGCCTGCCAGGTCTCTGTGGATAGGCCTGATATTAGTTTGATTTTCCTCCCTCTGTAAGTAAGGAACATCTTATCTCAAGCTATTCTCAGGATAGTCTCATTTTTTTTCTAAAATTTTCAAGCTTCACTATTATAGATGGGGTGTTGATCTATTTTTATTGATTTTTGAGGGAGGAAGGGGTCCTCTCTCTCTCTTGGACATGAATGCTTGTTTCCTTGGACCGATTAGGGAAGTTCTCAGCTATGACTTGCTCAAATATACCTTCTGAACCTCTCTTTCTCACTCTCTTCTCCCTCAGGCACCCCAATACCAATGACAGTGGTTCATTACAGGGCATCATTAAATTCTCAACCTTTCTTCATTGGCTAATTGTTGTCTTTCTCTCCTTCCTTTCCATTAGCCTGTTTCCTAGATCACTTAATGTATCTTCTGCCTCATTCACCATAGCTGTTAGAGCATCTAATTTAGACTGCATCTTAGTTATACCATTTTTAAATTTGGCCTTATTAGATGTAATTTCTGCACTTAGAGATTTCCTACAGTCTTTTATGCTTTTTTCAAGCCTAGCTATTAACTTTATAATTGCTATCCTGAATTCCATCGTTGACCTCTTACTTATATCAAGATCGATTAGCTCTATGGCAGAGAACATTATATCTGGTTCTTTCTTGTTGTGAATTCCTCCTTATAGTCATTTTTCCCAGAGAAGTGTGGACGGATGAGTGAGTGAGCAGAATCCAAAATATCAACCATAACCCAAGCAAAATACACCCTAGACAAATCCAAAGCTGTCAGAAACCATTACAGAAAAGCAAAGCAAGCCAAAACAAAATATAAAGGTGGGGGCGGGGTTGGGGGAGAGGCTATAATACAGCAGGGTGGACAAAGCAGTGTGCTCCACTTGTTCCGGAGTGAATTTTGGTTTGTGTGTTAGAATACCCTACATCCCAAAATTGCAAGGAAAGCAAAACATATATATAGAAAAGAAAATTTTAGACTGAAAGATAAATGAATCATGAGAAGAAACTTTGATTTCCATATACTATTTTCCCTTGGCTCTGGAGTCTTACAGTCTTGTGGGATCCATAAAACAGTTGTCCACCTGTTCTTCCAATCTGTCTTCTGGGGGAGGGGTCTGCTGTGCTGTTTCTAAGGTGTCCTTACCTGGGTGAAGTTGCTCCACCCCTTGTGAGTGGGCTGGGCTCAGTGTAAGCTGGTCGCCTGTGTGGCTTTCATTCTCTGGAGGCTTTCTGTGCCTCTTTAGAGGATCAGAGTAAATATGGCCATGCCTGGTTCTCTGGCCCAGAGCTGAAAGATCATGGTGCCTCCTCTTCAGTAAACCCTCTAAGACAAACAGTCTTCACTTTTGTGTGTGCCAAACTCTGCCGACTCTTCCGGTACACGCCCACCACAGTCCTCTTGGGAGGAGTCCAAAGGACCCGTGTCCCTGCCTTTTGTATGTCCTGGGACTGAGAGTGGTTGTGGACTCATACATGTACCCTGCTCTGCTGCTCCCAGAAGAGGACTGGGTGTCTCTCTACCGTCCTTTCTGTGGCCACTGCCCTGAGAGCTGTTGCCCACTCATGGGCACACCTGTGTCACCCCTCCCAGGGGATGGTAAATGGCCCATGTGTTCCAGTCATTTTCAGGGTGCTCAGGCAAAGAGCAGTCACTTGACTGGCCTGGTTTTGGTTTAGGGTGACCCGAGCTGAGAGACATCTCCTGAGCTCGCTGACCATAACCAGTTTCCCTGCTTCACTGCTTGGGCACTCTACCAGTTCTGGCACCCCCATTCATTCTGTGACTCCTGGATTATTGGGGTCTCAGGATCTCACCTAGAATTTTGCCCTTTACATCCCCTGAGCCCTTTCAGAAAGGAATGTCTCTCACTGGAGCAGATTTCTAATGGTTCTGATTTTGCACTCTGGTGTTGTATCTCTTTCCATGTGCTGGCTTATGGAGGCTCCTCCCCCCATTTATCTACCAATATCTCCCTGTAGATTCATGTCTCTGTACCTTCTATCTTGCAAAAAGCAGTAGCTTTTCTGCTTGTGGAGATCTAGATATATTTTCTTATATCTCAGACTGAATTCATGGGTGTTCAGAATAGTTTGATAGATATCCAACTAAACTCAAGGGACCAGATGAAACAAGGTCCCCTACTCTTCTGCCATCTTGCCTGTCTCACAGGAAAGTCCCAAGATTTGTTTGAGAGTTTAGATCGGCAAATTGTAGCCGTGCCCAGAGCAAATATTCTCTGATAGTGCTCACAATTCTCAGTATTTATCCTCTGTCTGTCCGGTTGTCAGTCACTTCTTCCTAAGTTTTCAATAATGAGCCTCCCGGTGGTCCTCACAGCAGCTGAGCTACTGTGTTCTTTGGGTGGAGAACACGTGAGAGGATGCCATCTTGACACCACGTAAAAAATTCTTCAGAGTCTTGGGGGTCTGTGTGAGAGAACAGGTCTGTCAGGTGTCCAGTATTTAATGGAGAAGGTGGAGGGAGTAGATATTTTCACAGTGTCTGTTCTTCCTTGAGCACAGGGTGTCTTCCCATCTCCATGTGTCTCCCTCTATATCTGTCTTCAGTGTCTCACGGGGGTGTCAGAGAACAGGACTGTCACCTGTTCAGTATTTCATGGAGAAGTTGGGGGAAGTTGGGAAGGTTGTTTTGAGGGAAAGTCCACTGAAGAAAAGCAAGGGTTTGGGGTGATGGAGGTTTCTCACCTGCGGAGCTGCAGCGGTGGTGGATTTCTTGTAGGAGATGAAACATACATCTTCCACTTTGGGGTCTGCGACTGATGAGTCTCTCCTGTGGGTGGTTCTAATGTTGGGTCTGTAACTCACAGTTGTTCCTGTAACTGACCCTGAGTGGTAGGCTCCCCCCTCCAGCCTCCCCTTCTGGCATCCCCAATCCACTTTACTGAGGCTTCCCTTCATGCATTTTCACATTCCTAACCAGTTGTGGAACGTTGTGGAAAATTGGAAATCCAAATGTCACTGCTTCTCCTGCACCCAAGACACAGGGGCCACCGATTTCTTGCTAACATGTGACCACCTACAGGGGCGAGTGGCCTCTCCACAGTGGGTGAACTGGATCTGGGAGGGCTTGGCCTCCATCACGAAGTTTGTTCTCGTCTCTGCTTCTGTGACATGGTGCTGACATAGTTGTTTGGAGAAGTAATTGACTCTGCGGTGATTTTAAAATGCACTAAACTTGTCACAGCAGCACAAATATACTTTATCTCCACACTCAGAACCTCCGTCTATTGTTTCCATACTACATTTACCACTTCACATGAATACTTCACTGCGTTTTACCCCAAACAGTGACACTGTCCCGCAGAACCACCACATAACCCTGAATGAGGAATTCATCCCATTTTCCACATTTTAACTCAGACCCCAGGCCCACTTCAACTGTCACCTGCCCTACAGTCTGAAATGTCCTTTTCCATTCGGATCCAGTTTTTTTTTTTTTTCTGGAACTGCTCCTGAGATTTTCCCTTTTTTGCACAACACTGGTGGCTTTAAGGAGCACAGATGGCCACAATCTGAGTGGAATTTTCTGTCTGGCTTCTGTCACTGGGATTGTTTTTAATGTCTGTCCACATTGAGACAAGCATCAGTCCCTCATTCATTTTTTTTCTCTGAATAAATGTAATAACATTGACCACTTAAAATATTTCAGGTACATAGTTCTCTGGGCTTAGCTGAGTTCCCACGGTGGCACGTCATTCTCCAGAACTTCTTCCTTCTCCCCGAGGGGGACTCTGTATGCAGGAGACACCAGCTCCCCATCCCCCTTCCCCTCGGCCCCTGCAGCCACATTCTACTTTGAGTCTCAGGATACTTCATATAAGTGGAATCATACAGTATCTGTCCTGTGAAAACCAGCATCTTGTCCTTGTTCCTGACTTCAGAGTAGAGCTGTCCATCTTCAAACTTGAGCATAGTGTTTGCTAGAGATTTATTGAAAAAAATCCCCCTTAATCCTGCTTTCATGAGTGTTTATGTCAGCAACAGATATTGGATTTTGGTTAGAACCTTTTGTGCATCAATTCATATGACCACATGTTTTTATTGAAAAATTCATTGCAGTGTATAACGTTGCTTGGTTTCAGTATATTGAATAAACTTTGAGGTGTTTGTGAAGAGTCACTTGCTTATGGTGCACAATATTTTTATGAGCTCTTGGTTTTGCAATGTTTTTGATCTGGCTTCTTACATCTACTTTAAGAAAGGTATAGGGATGTATTTTGCTGATTTTGTAATGATTTCATTGGGGTTGGTATTAGTGGTTAGGATAGGGGTTACGGGTTAGGGGTTAAGGTTAGGGTTGTGTTAGGGTTAGTGTCTCCCTGTCCTCTTCTGCACAGAACCCATTCTCCTCCAGTAACCAGAGTGATCTTTTCGGAACAAAAACTTTGGGGCTTTCTGTGTTCTGCTCCCCTCCTGCCTATCCTTTCCAGTCTCACATCTCCGACCATGGCCCGCCTCTCTGTGGGCCACCCAGGGGTGTGATTGTCCCCCATGTGCCTCAGGATTGACTCCAAGCCTTTGCATTGGCTGTGCCCTCTGCCAGGGCCACTCACGCCCCCCTAACCCTGCTTCATGTTTGGCTTTTTTCCGCATTGGCTGGGTCTGGATTGGCCCCCTGATGACCTGACTCATGCCTGCTCGGTGTGTGTGCTTGTCCCCTATTTAAATGCAGTGCCCGCCTTCCCTTTGTGAGTAGTTTACTAACCTGCTAGGTATGGGACGGGCACAGGGAAGTAGCCTTGGTGTCTGCACAAAAGATCAGTTTCAGAGGGGTTCACCACACTTGACTGACGATGGGGGAGCTGCTTTCCACATGGTGGGGAACAGGTAGTACCGTCAAAGGGGGACCAGCCATGTGAGGCTGTTGGACAAGATTCTCAACTTCCTAGGACCGGGGAGATGTAGACCTGGACCCGGAAGCTTACATCCTTGGATTCAAGGCTAGGGCCCAAGCAAGCCCCCTCTTCTTCCAGAGGTCCTCTTTCCCCTTCCTTGCCCATGGGCTGGACCTGATCTGGGGGAGTTCTAGGGTGACCCCTCCTAGGAATACCAGTGGTTTACTGAGGACCTCATTAGCAGGATGTCCAGTAACCTTCAAGGGAGGACCCTACACGAGGTGGAGACAGCTTTGTGGGGCCCAGCATCATCCCACTCAAAATAAAATGGGTAGGTGGCTGGCTCTGCTGGTTCTATCCAGTCTGTAGGGCACAGAAACAAGGGCTGTGCCTCAAGGTGCTCAACTCCTAGCAGGTGGGGATAGGGCCAGTGGGTTTGCCCATGAGCTCAGCACAGAGGGAGTGTTCCCGGCTCCAGGATGCTGTGGGACTGCACAGGTTTCCAACCTCCTAAGCCTTAGGCTTCCTTTTGTAAGATGGGGTGCTGATGGCCCCCATCTCTGGGAGCAGAAGATAGGGAGGGCTCATGGGCAGACATGCTCAGGACAGGCTAGGAGAGTGGCTGTTGCTCCAAGCAGCCCAGGGCCTGCCGCCTTGGAGAAGGTGCACACGTGCACAACCCAAGCTGTGGGGTCCTGCTGCCAGCCTCTGGCAGTGACCCTTGTCCCACCCTGTCTACTGCCACTGTAGCTATGTGGTCTTCCTGGAGCTATTCCTGCCGATGGCGGAGAAGCACTTCATGGTGGGACATAGGGTCACATATCATGGTGGGACACAGGGTCACCTACTAGGTCTTCACCGACCAGCCGGCTGCCGGGGCTGTGTGCCCCTCTGGCAGGGTCAGAGGGTGGTTGTCCTTGAGGTCTGTGGCACCCCACACTGGCAGGATGTGTCCATGCAGTGCGTGGTGATGATCAGCCTCTTCTGGGAACAGCA
>NW_027397535.1:17478-25174 GCF_003265705.2 Callorhinus ursinus | reverse complement strand
GATGTCAATGCTACCTAGAGCAATCTACACATTCAATGCAATCCCCACCAAAATACCATCCACTGTTTTCAAAGAAATAGAACAAATAATCCTAAAATTTTTATGGAACAAGAAGAGACCCCGAATAGCCAGAGGAATATTGAAAAAGAAAAGCAAAGCCGCTGGCATCAAAATTCCAGACTCCAGCTCTATTACAAAGCTGTCATCATCAAGACTGTATGGTACTGCCACAAAAACAGACACAGAGATCAATGGAACAGAATCGAGAGCCCAGAAATGGACCCTCAACTCTAGGGTCAACTAAACTTTGACAAAGCAGGAAAGAATGTCCAATGGAAAAAAGGCAGTCTCTTCAACAAATGGTGTTGGGAAAATTGGACAGCCACATGCAGAAGAACGAAACCGGACCATTTCCTTACACAACACACAAAAATAGACTCAAAATGGTTGAAAGACCTAAACGTGAGACAGGAGTCCATCAAAATCCTAAAGGAGAACACGGGCAGCAACCTCTTCGACCTCAGCTGCAGCAACTTCTTCCTAGAAACATCGCCAAAGGCAAGGGAAGCAAGGGCAAAAATGAACTATTGGGATTTCATCAAGATAAAAAGCTTCTGCACAGCAAAAGAAACAGTCCACAAAACCAAAAGACAACCGACAGAATGGGAGAAAATATTTGCAAATGACAGATCAGATAAAGGGCTGGTATCCAAAATCTATAAAGAACTTATCAAAGTCAACACCCAAAGAACAAATAATCCAATCAAGAAACGGGCAGAAAACACGAACAAACATTTTTCCAAAGAAGACATCCAAATGGCCAACAGACACATGAAAAAGTGCTCAACATTGCTCGGCATCTGGGAAATCCAAATCAAAACCTCAATGAGATACCACCTCACACCCGTCAGAATGGCTAAAATTAACAAGTCAGGAAATGACAGATGTTGGCGGGGATGCAGAGAAAGGGAAACTTCCTACACTGTTGGTGGGAATGCAAGCTGGTGCAACCACTCTGGAAAACAGTATGGAGGTTCCTCAAACAGTTGAAGATAGAGCTACCATATGATCTAGCAATTGCACTACTGGGTATTTACCGAAAAGATACAAATGTAGGGATCCGAAGGGGTACGTGCACCCCAATGTTTATAGCAGCAATGTCCACAATAGCCAAACTGTGGAAAGAGCCAAGATGTCCTTCGACAGATGAATGGATAAAGATGAAGTGGTATATATACACAATGGAATATTATGCAGCCATCAAAAGGAATGAGATCTTGCCACTTGCAACGACATGGATGGACCTGGAGGGTGTTTTTTTGAGTGAAATAAGTCAATCAGAGAAAGACATGTATCATATGACCTCACTGATATGAGGAATTCTTAATCTCAGGAAAGAAACTGAGGGTTGCTGGAGTGGGGGTGGGTTGGGGGGAGGGGGTGGCTGGGTGATAGACATTGGGGAGGCTATGTGCTATGGTGAGCGCTGTGAATTGTGTAAGACTGTTGAATCACAAATCTCTACCTCTGAAACAAATAATGCAATGTATGTTTGAAAAAAAAGAAAAGAAGAAGATAGCAGGAAGGGAAGAATGAAGGTGGGGAAATCGGAGAGGCAGACGATCCAAGAGAGATGATGGACTCTGAAAAACAAACAGGGTTCCAGAGGGGAGGGTGGGGGTGATGTGTTATCCTGGTGGTTGGTATTAAAGAGGGCACGTTCTGCATGGAGCACTGGGTGTTATACACAAACAATGAATCATGGAACACTACATCAAAAACTGATGATGTCATGTATTGTGATTAAAATAACATTAAAAAATTTAAAGGAAAAAGCTAATGATGTAATGTATGGTGATTAACATAACATAATAAAAATAAATAAATAAATAAAAATCATTGACAAAATCAAGTTGGAGTTTTTTTTCTGGATTACAAGTGTGGTTCAATATTCACATATCAATCAATATGATGGATGATAATAAAGGCAAGGATAAGAATAATATGATTATTTTTATTAAAGATTTCATTTATTTATTTGAGAGAGAGAGACTGAGAGAACACAAACAGGGAGAAAGGCAGAGGGGGAGGGCGAGAGACAGACAGACTCCCTCCTCTGTGGAAACCCTAATGCTTGGCTAGATCCCAAGACACTGAGATCATGACCTGAGCCAGAGTCAGATGCATAAACAACTGACTCACATAGGCACCCCTGATTAATAGATGTAGAAAAATCCTTTCACAAATTACCACATCTTTTAGTATATGTGCTGTTGAAGCGAGCACAAAGTACAACATCTTTTAATGGTAAAAACCTTCAACAAAGAAGATTTCCACGGAATATGACTCAGCATAATTAATAGAAAACCATGTATTAAAAGCTACAGCTGAGAGTGAGGAGCAAGAAGGCGGAGGAGTAGGAGACCTGGATTTCGTCTGGTCTCAGGAATTCAGCTGAATAGGAATCAAACCATTCTCAAAACCTACGAACTCAACAGGAGATCGAAGAAGAGAGTAGCAACAACTCTCTGAACAGAGAAGTGACCACTTACTGGAAGGTAGGACGTGCAGAGAAGTGAATCCAAGGCAATATTTAGGAGGATAGATCGCTAAGGAGGAGACCTCCGTCGGCTGTTTCTGGCAAGTGAGAGAGCCACAGAGCACAAAATCAGAACTTTTAGAAGTCAGCTCCGCTGAGGGACGACGCTCCAGTGGCTAAGCGGGGGGTGGAAACCTCGCGGGACAGTGTGGTCTCAGGACACTCGGGGTCAATAAAGACTGGGGGTGCCTGAGTACAGCAGAGCTCCCAGGTATCAGAGCGGGGAAGCCGGCTGCAGAGACGGAGCCGAGGCGCGGGGTCTCAGCTCGGGGATGCCATAAACTGTGATCCGCGGCCCAGTCGGGCCACTGCTCCTCCAGCAGGGGCCCAACAAGCCGCAGATCCGGGGAGACTCCCCTTCCTTCCCGGGGAGGAGCGGCGCAGAAACGCACCGCAGGGATCTGCTGGGTTTAGAGACTCCACACGGAGTCGGGAGCCAGAGATAGAAACTCTCAGTCACAGGCCGGGTAAGCACGGAGTGCGGCCGGAGACCGGGAACATGGGAGTGACTGCTTTTCTCTGGGGGCACACTGAGGAGCGGGGCCCCGAGTTCTCAGCTCCTCCAGGCGGATATTGGGAGGTCACCATTTTCACTCTAGTCCTCCAAAGCTGTACGGAGAGCATGCAGGGAACAAAAGCTCCTGAGAGCAAACCCGAGCAGCTTGCTTAGCCTGGACCAACAAGGGCGGGGCAATTCCGCCTCCGGCAAAGACATTTGGGAACCACGGCAACAGGCCCCTACCCCAGAAGATCAGCGGGAACAGCCAGCAAGCCAAGACCAAGTTTACTGATCAAGGAGAATGGGAGAACTCCAGCGCTAGGGGAATACTGCAAATAGAATTCATGGCTATTTTTTACCATGATTCATTAGTTTTTCAAAGATAATTTTTTAACTGTTTTTTTTATTTTTCTTTTTCCTTTTTTCAACCAACATCTTATCAATCCCTTTAAAAAAAACATTTTTTATTTTTCTTTTTTAGAGTCATATTTTATCCCTTCATAGTAGTTACCCTTATTTTTGGCATATATATATATAAGTTGTTCTCGCTTTAAAATTTTGAGATACAGTTTCTTCTAACAGATCAAAATATACCCTAAATGACTGCTGTATGGCTTTGTTCTAGTCTCCTGCCTGATCACATTCCCTCCCCTTTTTTTCTTTTTAATCTTCTTTCTTTTTTCAAACAACTTCTTATCCTATCAATTCCTTTTATAAAATCCTTTATAATTTTCATCTTTACAGTCATCTTCCATCCCTTCATTGTATCAACCCTTATTTTGAACATTTATAAGTCTTTCTTCCTTTAATATTTTAGGAGGCACTTTTTTCTAACAGACCAAAATATGCCCAAAAGCCAGTGTGTGGCACTGATCTATGCACTAGCCTGACAATATTTGATCATATTTTTTTTGTTTCGTTTTGCTCTATTTTGTCTGTTTCTATCTTTTTCTTTTTCTTTTTTTTTCTCCTCTTTCTTTTTTCTTTCTTTCACTTTCTTGTCCCCTCATTTCAGGTCTTTTCTGATTTGTATAGAGTATATTTGCTGGAGAGGTTCTTAACCTCTTAGCATTCTGTTCTCTCATTCATCTATTCTCCTCTGGAAAAAATGACAAGATGAAAAAAATCACCTCAGCAAAAAGAACAAGAAGTAGTACCGTCAACCACAGACCTACTCAATACGGATATTAGTACCATGTCGGACCTAGAGTTCAGAATCATGACTTTAAAGATACTAGCTGGGCTTGAAAAAAGCATGGAAGTTATTAGAGAAACCCTTTCTGGAGATATAAAAGAACTAAAATCTAACCAATTCGAAATCAAAAAGGCTATTAATGAGGTGCAATCAAAAATGGGAGTACTGACTGCTAGGATAAATGAGGCAGAAGAGAGAATCAGTGATATAGAAGACCAAATGATGGAAAATAAAGAGGCTGAGAAACAGAGAGAGAAACAACTACAGCATCACGAGGGCAGAATTCGAGAGATAAGCGATACGATAAGACAAAACAACATTGGAATAATTGGGATCCCAGAAGAAGAAGAGAGAGAGGGTCAGAAGGTATATTGGAGCAAATAATAGCAGAGAACTTCCCTAATGTGGGGAAGGAAACAGGCATCACAATCCAGGAGGCACAGAGAACCCGTCTCAAAATCAATAAAAATAGATCAACACCCCGACACCTAATAGTAAAACTTACAAGTCTCAGAGACAAAGAGACAATCCTGAAAGCAGCTCGGGAGAAGAGATATGTAACCTACAATGGTAGGAATATTAGATTGACAACAGACCTAATCACAGAGACCTGGTAGGCCAGAAAGGACTGGCATGATATCTTCAGAGCACTATATGAGAAAAATATGCAGCCAAGAATACCATATCCAACTAGGCTGTCATTGAAAATAAAAGGAGAGGTAAAAAGCTTCCAGGACAAACAAAAACTAAAGGAATTTGCAAACACGAAACCAGCCCTCCAAGAAATATTGAAAGGGGTCCTCTAAGCAAAGAGAGAGCCTAAAAGCAGCATAGATCAGAAAGGAACACAGACAATATAGAGTCACAGTCACCTTACAGGCAATATAATGGCACTAATTTCATACCTTTCAATAGTTACCCTGAATGTAAATGGGCAAAATGCCCCAATCAAAAGACACAGTCTATCAGATTGGATTAAAAAATAAGACCCATCAATATGCTGTCTTCAAGAGACTCATTTTAGACCCAAAGACAGCCCCAGATTGAAAGTGAAGGGTGGAAAACGATTTACCATGCTAATGGACACCAAAAGAAAGCTGGGGTGGCAATTCTTATATCAGACAAATTAGATTTTAAAACAAAGACTGTAATAAGACATGAAGAAGGACACTTTGTCCTACTTAAAGGGTCTATCCAACAAGAAGATCTAACAATTGTAAATATCTATGCCCCTAACGTAGGAGCAGCCAATTTTATAAGAAAATTAATAACAAAATCAAAGAAACACATTGACAACAATACAATAACAGTGGGGGACTTTAACACCCCCCTGACAGAAATGGACAGATCATCAAAGCAAAAGATCAACAAGGAAATAAAGACTTTAAATGAAACACTGGACCAAATGGGCTTCACAGACATATTCAGAACATTCCATCCCAAAGCAACAGAATACACATTCTTCCCTAATGCCGTGGAACATTTTCCAGAATTGATCACATCCTAGGTCACAAATCAGATCTCAAAGGGTACCAAAAGATTGGGATTATTCCCTGCATATTTTCAGGTCACAATGCTTTGAAACTAGAACTCAATCACAAGAGGAAAGTTGGAAAGAACTCAAATACATGGAGGCTAAAGAGCATCCTACTAAAGAATGAATGGGTCAACCAGGAAATTTAAGAAGAATTTAAAAAATTCATGGAAACCAATGAAAATGAAAATACAACAGTTCAAAATCTTTGGGATACAGCAAAGTCAGTCCTAAGAGGAAAGTATATAGCATTACAAGCCTTTCTCCAGAAACAAGAAAGGTCTCAAATACACAACTCAACCCTACACCTAAAGAAGCTAGAGAAAAAACAACAAATAAAGCCTAAACCCAGCAGGAGAAGAGAAATCATAAAGATCAGAGCAGAAATCAATGAAATAGAAACCAAAAGAACAGTAGAACAGATCAACGAAACTAGGAGCTGGTTCTTTGAAAGAATTAACAAGATTGATAAACTCCTGGCCAGATTTATCCAGAAGAAAAGAGAAATGACCCAAATCAACAAAATCATGAATGAAAGAGATGAGATCACAACCAACACCAAAGAAATACAAACAATTATAAGAACATATTATGAACAACTCTATGCAAGCAAATTAGATAAACTGGAAGAAATGGATGTATTCCTAGAAATGTATCTACTACCAAAATTGAACCAGGAAAAAATAGAAAACCTGAACAGACCTATAACTACTAAGGAAATTGAAGCAGTCATCAAAAATCTCCCAACAAACAAACCCCGGGCCAGATAGCTTCCCAGGGGAATACTATCAGACATTTAAAGAATTAATACCTATTCTCCTGAATCTCTTCCAAAAAATAGAAATGGAAGGAAAAGTTCCAAATTCGTTTCATGAGGACAGCATTACCTTGATCCCAAAACCAAAGTCCCCATCAAAAAGGAGAACTACAGACCAATATCCTTGATGAACATGGATGCAAAAATTCTCACCAAAATACTAGCCAATAGGATCCAACAGTACATTAAATGGATTATTCACCACGACCAAGTGGGATTTATCCCTGGGCTGCAAGACTGGTTCAACATCCGCAAATCAATCAACGTGATACAATACATTAACAAAAGAAAGAACAAGAATCATATGATCCTCTCAATAGATGCAGAAAAAGCATTTGACAAAGTATAGCATCCTTTCTTGATCAAAACTCTTCAGAGTATAGGGATAGAGGGTACATACCTCAGTACCATAAAAGCCATCTATGGAAAACCTACAGTGAATATAATTCTTAATGGGGAAAAGCTGAGAGCCTTTCCCCTAAGGACAGGAATGCAGCAGGAATGCCCACTCTCACCACTGCTATTCAACATAGTATTAGAAGTCCTAGCCACAGCAATCAGACAACAAAAAGAAAGCAAAGGCATCCAAATCGGCAAAGAGGAAGTCAAACTCTCACTCTTTGCAGATGATATGATACTGTATGTGGAAAACCCAAAAGACTCCACTCCAAAACTGCTAGAACTCATACAGGAATTCAGTAAAGTAGCAGGATATAAAATCAGTGCACAGAAATCAGTGGCATTCCTATACACCAACAACAAGACAGAAGAAAGACAAATTAAGGAGTCGATCCCATTTACAATTGCACCCAAAACCATAAGATACCTAGGAATAAATTTAACCAAGGAGGCAAAGGATCTGTACTCAGAAAACTATAAAATACTCATGAAAGAAATTGAAGAAGACACAAAGAAATGGAAAAATGTTCCATGCTCATGGATTGGAAGAACAAACATTGTGAAGCTGTCAATGTTACCTAGAGCAATCTACACTTTCAATGCAATTCCCACCAAAATACCATCCACTTTTTTCAAAGAAATGGAACAAATAA
>NW_027397535.1:15274-17378 GCF_003265705.2 Callorhinus ursinus | reverse complement strand
GCACAGAAATCAGTGGCATTCCTATACACCAACAACAAGACAGAAGAAAGACAAATTAAGGAGTCGATCCCATTTACAATTGCACCCAAAACCATAAGATACCTAGGAATAAATTTAACCAAGGAGGCAAAGGATCTGTACTCAGAAAACTATAAAATACTCATGAAAGAAATTGAAGAAGACACAAAGAAATGGAAAAACGTTCCATGCTCATGGATTGGGAGAATCAACATTGTGAAGATGTCAATGCTACCTAGAGCAATCTACACATTCAATGCAATCCCCATCAAAATACCATCCACTTTTTTCAAAGAAATGGAACAAATAATCCTAAAATTTGTATGGAACCAGAAGAGACCCCGAATAGCCAGAGGAATATTGAAAAAGAAAAGCAAAGCCACTGGCATCACAATACCGGACTTCTAGCTCTATTACAAAGCTGTCATCATCAAGAGAGTATGGTACTGCCACAAAAACAGACACATAGATCAATGGAACAGAATCGAGAGCTCAGAAATGGACCCTCAACTCTATGGTCAACTAACTAATCTTTGACAAAGCAGGAAAGAATGTCCAATGGAAAAAAGACAGTCTCTTCAACAAATGGTGTTGGGAAAATTGGACAGCCACATGCAGAAGAATGAAACTGAACCATTTCCTTACACCACACTCAAAAATAGACTCCAAATGGTTGAAAGACCTAAACGTGAGACAGGAGTCCATCAAAATCCTAAAGGAGAACACAGGCAGCAATCTCTTCGACCTCAGCCGCAGCAACTTCTTCCTAGAAACATCGCCAAAGGCAAGGGAAGCAAGGGCAAAAATGAACTATTGTGACCTCATCAAGATAAAAAGCTTTTGCACAGCAAAAGAAACCGTCCACAAAACCAAAAGACAACCGACAGAATGGGAGAAAATATTTGCAAATGACATATCAGATAAAGGGCTGGTATCCAAAATCTATAAAGAACTTATCAAACTCAACCCCCAAAGAAAAAATAATCCAATCAAGAAATGGGCAGAAGACATGAACAGACATTTTTCCAAAGAAGACATCCAAATGGCCAACAGACACATGAAAAAGTGCTCCACATCGCTCGGCATCAGGGAAATCCAAATCAAAACCTCAATGAGATACCACCTCACACCCGTCAGAATGGCTAAAATTAACAAGTCAGGAAACGACAGATGTTGGTGGAGATGCGGAGAAAGGGGAACCGTCCTACACTGTTGGTGGGAATTCAAGCTGGTGCAGCCACTGTGGAAAACAGTATGGAGTTTCCTCAAACAGTTGAAGATAGAACTACCATACGATCCAGCTATTGCACTACTGGGTATTTGCCACAAAGATACAAATGTAGGGATCCGAAGGGGTACATGCATCCCAATGTTTATAGCAGCAATGTCCACAATAGCCAAACTGTGGAAAGAGTCAGGATGTCCATCAACAGATGAATGGCTAAAGATTATGTGGTATATATACACAATGGATATTATGCAGCCATCAAAAGGAATGAGATCTTGCCATTTGCAACGATGTGGATGTAACTGGAGGGTGTTATGCTGAGTGAAATAAGTCAATCAGAGAAAGACATGTATCATATGACCTCACTGATATGAGGA
Organism: Callorhinus ursinus; assembly: GCF_003265705.2. NCBI lineage: Eukaryota > Metazoa > Chordata > Mammalia > Carnivora > Otariidae > Callorhinus > Callorhinus ursinus. Next base: position 15,755 of record NW_027397535.1, on the reverse strand, counting down.
ATTCTTAATCTCAGGAAAGAAACTGAAAGTTGCTGGAGTGGTGGGGGGTGAGAGGGAGGGGATGGCTGGGTGATAGACATTGGGGAGGCTATGTGCTGTGGTGAGCGCTGTGAATTGTGCAAGACTGCTGAATCACGGATCTGTACCTCTGAAACAATAATGCAATATATGTTAAGGAAAAAAAAAGAAGAAGAAGATAGCAGGAGGGGAAGAATGAAGGGGATTAAGTTGGAGGGGGAGTCGAACCATGAGAGACGATTGACTCTGAAAAACAAACTGAGGGTTCTAGTGGGGAGGTTGGTGGGGGGATGGGTTAGCCTGGTGATGGGTATTGGGGAGGGCACATTCTGCGTGGAGCACTGGGTGTTATGCACAAACTTGAATCATGGAATACTACATCAAAAGCTAATGATGTAATGTATGGTGATTAATATTACAATAAAAAAATTAAAAAAAAATAAAAGCTACAGCTAGTATCATC
>NW_027397535.1:0-15174 GCF_003265705.2 Callorhinus ursinus | reverse complement strand
TGCTAGAACTGATAAACAAATTCAGTAAATTCACAGGATACAAAATCCATGTACAAAAATCTGTTACATTTATATACACCAGTAATGAAACAGCCGAAAGAGAAATTAAGTAAACAATCCCATTTACAATTCCACTCAAATCAATAATATACCTAAGAATAAGTCTCTCCAGAAATGGATAGATTTGTACTCTGAAAACTTAAAAAGAAAAAAAATACTGATGAAATTGAAGATGACACAAAGAAATGGAAAGACATTCCATGCCAATGGATGGCAAAAACAAAGATTGTTAAAATGATTTTACTACCCAAAGTAATTAACACATTTAATGCAATCCTTATGAAAATACCAACAACATTTTTCACATAGCTAAAACAAACAATCCTAAAATTTGTTTAGAAACAGAAAAGATCCGAATAGCCAAAGCAACCTTGAAAAGAGAAGTAAATTTGGAGGCATCACAATTCCAGACTTAAAGCTATATCATAAATCTGTAGTAACCCAAACAGCACAGTATTGACACAAAAATAGAATATATATCAATAGAACAGAATTGAAAACCCAGAAATGAACCCACAACTATATAGACAATTAATCTTCAACAATCTAGCAAAGAATATCCAATGGGAAAAGAGCAGTCTCTTCAATAAAAGGTGTTGGGAAAATTGGACAGCAACATGCAAAAGAATGAAACTGGATCACTTCCTTACACCATACACAAAAATAAATGTAATACTGGGTATTTACTACAAAGATACAGATGTAGTGAAAAGAAGGACACATGCACCCCAAAGTTCATGGCAGCAGTGTCCACAATAGCCAAACTGTGGAAGGAGCTGAGATGTCCTCCAACAGATGAATGGATAAAGAAGATGTGGTTCATATATACAATAGAATATTAGTCAGCCATCAGAAAGGATGAATACTTATCATTTACATCCACATGGATAGAATTGAGGGTATTATGCTAAGTGAAATAAGTCAAACAGAGAAAGACAATTATTTGGTTTCACTCATATGTAGAATATAGGAAATATTCAGAGGATCATAGGGGAGGGGAGGGAAAACTGAATAGGAAGAAATCAGAGAGGGAGACAAACCAAATGAGACCCTTGACTCCAGGAAATAAACTAGGGCTTGTGGAAAGAGAGGTGGTTTGGAGGATGGGGTAACTGGGTGGTGGGCCTTAAGGAGGGCTCGTGATGAGATGAGCACTGGGTGTTTATACAACTAATGAATCATTGAACACTGCATCAAAGACTAATGATGTGCTATATTTTGGCTAATTAAATTTTTAAAAATGAGGGAAAAAAGAAAAAAGTAAATTAAAAAAACAAACCACTATATCATAATAAAGGGGGCTATCCAACAATATTATATATATATATATATATATATATATATATATATATATATCAGTTAATAACAAACTTAAAGAAACTCATTGATAATCATTCAATAATATTAGGGGAATTTAACACCCCATTCACATTCACAGCAATGGACAGATCATCTAAACAGAAGGTCAGCAAGGAAACAAGGGCTTTGAATGATACACTGGACCAGATGGATTTAACAGATATATTCAGAACACTTCATCCTAAAGCAGCAGAGTACACATTATTTCTGAATGCACATGGATCACTGTCCAGAATAGATCACATCCTGGATGACAAAACAGACCTCAAACCGTACAAAAAAGATTGTGATCATATCATGCATATTTCAGACCACAATGCTATGAAACTTGAAGTCAAACACAAGAAGAATTTGGAAAGACCACAAATACATGGGAGTTAAAGAACATCTTCCTAAAGAATGAATGGGTTAACCAGGAAAAAAAAAAAAGAATTAAAAAAAAATACATGGAAGCAAATGAAAATGAAATCATGACAGTCCAAAATCTTTGGGTTGCAGCCACGATGGTCCTAAGATGGAAGTATATAGCAATGCAGTCCTTCTTCAAGAAGCAAGAAAAGTGTCAAATATACAACCTAACTTTACACCTAAGGGAGCTGGAAAAAGAACAGCAAATAAAGTGTAAATCCAGCAGGACAACAGAAATAATAAAAGTTAGAGCAGAAATCAATGATATGAAAGTCAAAAAAGCAGTAGAAAATACAAACAAAACTAGCAGCCAGTTCTTTGAAAGAATTAACGAGATTGGTAAGCCCCTAGACAGACTTATGAAAAAGAAGAAAGGGGCGCCTGGATGGCACAGTTGGTTAAGCCTCTGACTTTGGTTTCAGCTCAGGTTGTGGTCTCAGTGTCAAACCCCGCATTAGGCTCCATGTTCAGTGTGGATTATTCTCTCCCTCTCCCTCTGCCCTTCCTGCTCATGCTCTCTCTCTTACCCTCTCTCTCCAATGGATAAATTATCTTTAAACAAAAAGAAAAGAAAAGAGAAAGGACCCAAATAAAATCATGAATGAAAGAGCAGAGATCACAACCAACACTGCAGAAATAGAAACAATTATAAGAGAATATTATGAGCAATTATATGCCAACAAATTAGGCAATCTGGAAGAAATGGATAAACTCCTAGAAACATATAAACTACCAAAACTGAAACAGAAAGAAATAGAAAACCTGAACAGAACATCTTGAAATTGTTCCAAAAAAACAGAAATGGAAGGAAAACTTCCAAATTCATTCTATGAGGTCAACATTATGTTGATCCCCAAAGCAGTTAAAGACCCCACTAAAAAGGAGAATTACAGCCCAATATCCCTGATGATCATGGATGCAAAAATTGTCACAAAGATACTAACTAATTGGACCCAACAGTACCTTAAAAGGATTATTCTCTATTGTTAAAATGTCTATGCTACCCAAAAAAAACTACACATTCAATGCAATTCCTATGAAAATACCATCAGAATTTTTCACAGAACTGGAACAAAAAATCCTAAAATTTGAATGGAACCAGAAAAGACAGCAAATATCCAAAATAATGTTGATAAAGAACAGTGTAGTACTGGCACAAAGACATACACATAGATCAATGGAACAGAATAGAGAACTCAGAAATGGACCCACAACTCTATGATCAAGTAATTTTTGACAGAGCAGGAAAGAATAGTCAATGGAAAAAAGACAATCTCTTCAAAAAATGGTGTTGAGAAAATTGGACAGTCACATGCAGGAGAATGAAATTGGACCACTTTCTTACACCATACACAAAAACAAACTCAAAATGGATGAAAAACCTAAATGAGAGACAGGAATCCATCAAATCCTAGAGGAGAACACAGCAGCAACCGCTTTGACGTCAGCCACAACAACTTCTTGCTAGACACATGTCTAGAAGTAAGGGAAACAAAAGCAAAAATGAACTATTGGGCCTTTACCAGGATAAAAAGATTTTGCAAGTGAAGGAAATAATCAACAAAACTAAAATCCAACCTTTGGAGTATTAGAAGATATTTGCACATGACATATCTAATAATGGTTAGTATCCAAAATCTATAAAGTACTTATCAAACTCCACACCCTAAAACCAAATAATCAAGTTAAAAAATAGGCAGAAAAAATGAATAGATATTATTTTCCAAAGATGACAAATAGATGGTTAACAGACACATAAAACATATTTAATGTGTATTTATGGGCCCATTCTAATTATCATTGTGATTTACCAAAAAATGTTTCTGTATTTATAATGTATTCCTTCATAATTCATTCTACTGGCAATGGATTATAATAAATTTTCTTTAATATTTCTAAATCTGTGTACATAGATATTTTTCTTTTCTTTTTTTTAAATTTTATTATGTTATGATAGTCACCATGCAATACATCATTAGTTTTTGATGCAGTGATCCACGATCCGTTGTTTTCGTATAACACCCAGTATGTGCCCTCCGTAATACCCATCACCGGGCTAAACAATCCCCCTTCCCCCCTCCCCTCTAAAACCCTGTTTGTTTCTCAGAGTCCATAGTCTCTCAGGGTTCATCTCTCCCTCCAATTCCCCCCTCTTCATTTTTCCCTTCCTTCTCCTAATGTCCTCCATGATATTCCTTATGTTCCACAAATTAAGTAAAACCATATGATAATTGACTTTCTCTGCTTGACTTCTTTCACTTAGCATAATCTCCTCCAGTCCCATCCATGTGGATATAAAAGTTGGGTATTCATCCTTTCTAATGGCTGAGTAATATTCCATTGTATATATGGACCACATCTTCTTTATCCATTCATCTGTTGAAGGGCATCTCAGCTCTTTCCAGTTTGGCTACTGTGAACATTCCTGCCATGAACATTGGGGTGCATATGGCCCTTCTTTTCACTACATCTGTGTCTTTAGGGTAAATACCCAGGAGTGCAATTGCCAGGTCATAGGGTAGCTCATTTTTAAATTTTTGAGGAACCTCCACAGTGTTTTCCATAGTGGCTGTACCAACTTGCATTCTCACCAACAGTGTAAGAGGGTTCCCCTTTCTCCACAACCTCTCCAACATTTGTTTCTTTCCCTATCCATTTTTGCCGTTCTAACTGGTGTAAGGTGGTATCTCAATGTGGTTTTGATTTGAATTTCCCTGATGGCTAATGATGATGAACACTTTTCCATGTGTCTGTTAGCCATTTGTATGTCTTCTTCAGAGAAGTGTCTTTTCATATCTCTGCCCATTTTTTGACTTGATTATTTGTTTTTTGGGTGTTGAGTTTGAGAAGTTCTTTACAGATCTTGGATGCCAGCCCTTGATCTGAGATGTCATTTGCAAATATCTTCTCCCATTCTGTGGGTTGCCTCTTTGTTTCGTTGACTGTTTCCTTTGCTGTGCAGAAGCTCTTTATCTCGATGAAGTCCCGAAAGTTCATTTTTGTTTGTTTCACTAGCTTTTGGAAATGTATCTTGAAAGAAGTTGCTATGGCTGATGTCCAAGAGGTTACTGCCTATGTTCTCCTCTCGGATTTTGATGGATCCCTGTCTCACATTGAGGTCTTTCATCCATTTTGAGTTTATCTTTGTGTATGGTGTTAGAGAATGGTCGAGTTTCATTCTTCTGCATGTGGCTGTCCAATTTTCCCAGCTCCATTTATTGAAGAGACTTTCCTTTTCCCATTGCATATTTTTCCTGCTTTGTCAAAAATTATTGACCATAGAGTTGAGGGTCCATATCTGGGTTCTCTATTCTGTTCCATTGGTCTATATGTCTGTTTTTGTGCCAGTACCATGCTGTCTTGGTGATCACTGTTTTGTAATATAGCTTGAAATTGGGCAATGTGATGAGCCCAGCTTTGTTTTTCTTTTTCAACATTTCCTTGGTGATTCGGGGTCTTTTCTGATTCCATACAAATTTTAGGATTGTTTGTTCCAGCACTTTGAAAAATGTCATTGGAATTTTGATCGGAATGGCATTGGAGGTATAGATTACTCTGGGTAGCATAGACATTTTAACAATACTTATTCTTCCAATCCATGAGCATGGAATATTTTTCCATCTTTTTGTGTCTTCTTCAATTTCTTTCATGAGTGTTCTCTAGTTGCTAAAGTATAGATCCTTTACCTCTTTGGTTAGGTTTATTCCAAGGTATCTTGTGGTTTTTGGTGCTATTGTAAATGGAATCTTTTCTCTAATTTCCCTTTCTACACTTGTGTTGTTAGTGTATAAGAAAGCAACTGATTTCTGTGTAAATCTGTGTACATAGATATTTTTCATAATAAGTAACAATTTTCATAAAAAATCACTAACGAATTTGTGCAATAGGCAGAGAAAAATAATTTCAATGACCATAAATATATATATGAATTTCTTGGAAAAATGATTTGTATAATTGGCTAATTTTCAAGTAGTTTTTTTGCATTATATAAATGTCAGATGTGCAACATATAATATGACCCTATGCACTGCAAGATATCCCTTTATTTTTCCTTACATGGAATTCCTCATTTTATCTTTGAATACCTCTTCACTTCAATACCAAGTAAAATTTAATTATGTATCTATTGAAATTGTTACAAATTTCCATGTGAAGTGTAGTTTTCTTAGAAATAAGAATATTTGCGTGGCCTGGGTGGCTCAGTCAGTTGGGTGTCTGCCTTCAGCTCAGGTCATGCTGTCAAGGTCCTGGGATTGAGCCCTGAGTTGGGCTCTATGTTCAATGGGGAGCCTGCTTCTCCTTCTCCTTCTGACCACCACTCCCCTTCCTTGTGTGCTCCCTCTCTCTGTCAAATAGATTGTTAAAATTTTAAAAGAGAGAGAGAGAGAGAGAATATTTGGAATCCATCATGTACTGGCAAATCGTGGACACACAAAAAGTCCACATACTAATACTCAGAATCTATGAATATGCTATTTATGTGAAAAAAGGGCATTGTAGATGTGATTAGAGTTATAGACATTGAGATAGAGAGAATAGCCTAGATTATTCAGGTGGGCTCAATTTAATCACATAAATCCTTAAAAGTAGAGAGCCTTTCTCAGCTGTACTTAAAGAATCAGAAAGATGGCGGCATGAGATGAACTTTACTGGGCAATGTTGACTTTTGAAGCTAAAGCAAGGAGAACCATGAATCAGAGAATGTGGGAAGCTTCTAGAGGCTGGAAAAGTCAAGGAAACAGATTTTCCCTTAAAGCCTTGAGAAAAGAATATTGCCCTGAGACACCATAATTTTATTTCACTGAATCCAGCCTATAAAGATGTGCAATTTGTGCTTTTAAGCTATGAGGTTTGTAGTAGTCTGTATGTGCAGCAATAGAATACAAAGATATTGAATGAAAGTCAATGCTTCATTATCAATGTGTCATATTTGATCTACAGGGTCTTTAAAATAGATCAGAGAGAAAGATATATTTCTACCATCTGTCACCTACCTATCATCTATCTATCTATCTATCTATCTATCTATCATCATCTATCATTTACACACTCTCCAAATGCCTTAAACCTTTAAAACTTTTAGCATATTCAAACAAGTAAAGGCTGTAAACAGCAACTGGAATGGAAATTCCACACCTCTATCCAGCAATGGACATGAATCTGAGAGACAATATTAAACACAAGAAATTGGACACCAAGAAGGCACCCTGTAAGATGTCATTTATCTTATAAAAATATTAAAACATGCTCTCTGGAAGTCAGGATAACGTTTATGTTCAATGCTGGGTTGGTTTTACACAGGAGGTTCCGGAGTGTGATTTGTTCAATCCCTTGTTCTAAATGCTGGTTACATGGGTGTGTGAAGTTTGTGAAAATGTGTTCAGCTGTATTCATAAAATACCTGCAGTCCTATTTATGTAAAATATACATAAATTATTTAATCAAAAAATAAATCCCCTCAAATACAAGGGAGTAGAAAAATCTTTCTGATCCAGTGATAGTGGACATCTGTCAGTGCTTTGGAATGACCTGAAAAGGGGTTGGGTAGTTTCACATGTGTCTGAGTAGGGAGACTTTCTTGGCCTTGGCACAGATCACCATGATTGGAGAACCATAAGATGTGGCAAATATAAAAATTCCTACTGCTCTCATACAAAAAAGACTTTATCTATACCCAGGGAGCATTAGATTCTAAGAAAGAACAAAGACCCCCAGTAACGACCATAAATCGATTTTTCACCATACTGGCAGAAACACATTGTGCTTATCACCATCAGATTTATTTTGATTTAAAGAATCCATGTGACATGACACTTTTTGCATACAGAAATATCTAGAATAAGTTCCACACTGCTCTGCACAAGTGGACTCTATCTGGATTAATAAAATGCTAATGTAATTTCATACATACATTTCATTTTTTGGTAATATTAAACTATTGCCTGCAACATGACACAACGTAACAAATTCTGTTCTCCAATTACACACTTCTCCTGTGGTAATAATAAGTGACTTTATCAACACGTTTCCCCCCTAAGAATTAGAGCAATGATATTGTTATATCATGGATTATCTGATGGGTATGTTGATAAAAGTCACTAGGATATATGGGTATCCTGTTAAACACACTACCAGCTGAAATGTATCTCTGTGTAATGTCCTTGTTATAACATGTCTGCTTAGTTGTGAAAAAAAAAAAAACTTCATTATGTAATGGAAGGCTGGAAAATTTATATTTTTTTGAGGGGGGGCAACTAAGAAGAGGAAAACCAAAGCAGTAGTGTTTAGGAAGAGGAAATTTTTAAATAGAAAATTATGACCAAATGCCTAAAATTCCAGGCCAAGAAGAGCTGAGGAGAGGACAAAATATGAACAACTAGTGTGAAAAATTCTGTGATGAGTATAAATAGAGGATGCAATAGAGGTAAAGAAACATGGCAGTCAAAGATATTTTACTGGCAGACAGAAAACTTTAATTTTGGAGGGTGAAGTATAGGAAGGTGAGATGATTTTTACTAAATTATAAGGAGAGAAAGCATATGATAACCAGAAAAACTTAATGCATAATGACAGATTCCAAGATCTGGAAGTAATTCTGTTTGGGTGAAGCATATGATTTCTACAAAAGAGTGGATGGAAAATAAAATGAAAAAAGAGTTGCTTTTATGGTATATAAAGACAAAATTTTTAACAATTCAATCTGAAGTCAGAGATGAAGGAAATTGTAAAAATGTCGATGATCCCAATAACTAGAGTTACTTTGTTATCTTTTTAACTATATATTTTATATTTTAACATAAAAATATAAATTTGTGAGCACATATTTTACAAAGATGATATGAATCCCTCCATGCTCCTTAGTTTACTTTTCCTTTCACAAAACAATATGTCATAGGTGCTTTTCAAGTCCACATATAGGATTTGTACTATTATTTTTATATCTAATATGTTAATAAACTTGGAATAGAAAGTCTCATCCCTTTTGATAGATACTAAGAACACTTTTAATTTTCTTTTTATAAGATTTTATTTATTCATTTATTTGTCAGAGAGGGAGAGAGCACAAGCAGGGGGAGTGAGAGAAAGAGGGAAAAGCAAGCTCCCCACTGAGCAAGGAGACTGATGCGGGACTTGATCCCAGAACACTGGGATCATGATCTGAGCCAAAGGCAGATACTTAACTGACTGAGCCACCCAGGCATCCCTATCTTCTTTAATTTTGTTTAGTGTAAAAATAAGTTATATGAACAGTATTGGATTCTATATTGAAAGATGAGATTTATATTTATATATTTCTTTACAGTGAAATTTTCTCAAAAAATTCTTAGAAGCTTGGCCATGTTAGAACACCAAATTTTTATAATCAGATAAATTATGCTAGATACCACAATGAAAATCTCTCTATAATGGGTTATAGTTCTTGCTTCCTCTAGATTTACATGTATTTCAAATAGTTTTCCTAATTTATCAATAGAATTTATAGCTTATTCAATACTTTAGAAAATTTACAATATAATTGTATCTTTCTTCTTTGTGAAATATAAAGTAATAAAGCTACTGACACTGAAGACATCTATAGTCTAACTTTTTTGTTAATATTTTCAGAGGGTGGGCGCCTGGGTGGCTCAGTTGGTTAAGCGACTGCCTTCGGCTCAGGTCATGATCCTGGAGTCCCTGGATCGAGTCCTGCATCGGGCTCCCTGCTGAGCAGGGAGTCTGCTTCTCCCTCTGATTCTCCCCCCTCTCATGTGACCCCTCTCTCTCTCTCTCTCTCTCTCATTCTCTCTCTTTCAAATGAATAAATAAATAAATCTTTAAAAGAATATTTTCAGAGGGTATTTACATGTATATTTTTAGTGAATTAATTAATTCTTACATCTATTCTTCTCTTTGGTGTTTCTATAGTTATATCTCCAAAACTGTTTAATTTTTCATCTTTTTTCCTTTTTATATTAGACTTGTTTAATTGTTACAATATGAGTTTAAAGCTCAAGAGATAAAAATTAATAACTCATTTTTATGTTGTATATGGCTTGGTTTGTTTATATTCTAAGTCTTCTCTTTGTTATAGAAATTAGTACAGTGGTAACAGAGAATAAAAGCTAAGAAACTAGGAAAAGGAACAACTTTTCATTTTTTATCAAAACTGCCCTAGCAATCTTATATTTCTTGGGATATTTAAACTCACATTCTAACTGCAAACCAGTCACTCAAGCAATCATCTGTGACATCTACTGTTCTTATTTACCTGGTATTATGCCTGGCTGGGAAGGAAAGGTTAGCAGCTGAGTCTATACCTGATCTTTCCTCCTTTCATGACACAAGTAAAAAGAAATAACCAGGTCAAATCTTTTTTCTTTTGTAATTAATCTAATGAGATCTTCTGATGGTAATTTCTAGCAGAAGGGTAACTGAAACTCTTACTTACAGAATGTCTTTAAGAGGGTATACCTCATTTCTCTAGGTTGTTTACGGTAAATACATTTAGATTAATGGATATATAGACAAGGCTTCTGAAACATATAGGGGCCAAATATATAGGCATTACAGTATAAAGTGAAGCAGTTTCTTGATCCAAGTAACTCCTTCTGCATAATATAATATCCCTCAAGTACAATTTGGAGACATCATATGTTAAATCTAGCTCATGGCCCTTTTTTTTTTTTTAGTTTTAAGTTGAAGTAGAGTTGATATACATTAGTTTCAGGGATACAACAGTGAACAAAGCTATAAATTACACAATGTTGATCATGGTAGGTGCAATTACCATGTCACCACACAAGATTATAATATTATTGACTGTATTTCCTACGCTACATTTTTCATCCTGGTGACATATATTTTATAACCAGAAGATTGTGCCTCTTGATCCTCTTCATGTATTTTGCTCATCTGTCATCCCCTCCCCTCTGTCAGCCACCAGTTTGTTCTCTTTTTTATGAATCTGTTTCTATTTTTTTATTTGTTTGTTTTAGATTCCACATACAAGTAAAATCATGTGGTATTTGTCTTTTTGTCTAACTTATTTTACTTAGCATAATATGCTCTAGGTCCATCCATGTTGTTGTGAATGGCAAGATTTTATTTTCCTTTATCACTGAGTAATATTCTATTGCATATATATACCATATCTTCTCTAACCAATCACCTATTGATGGACACTTAGATTGTTTCCATATCTTATCTATTATGAATAATGTTGCAATAAACATAGGCATGCACATATCTTTTTGAATTAGTGTTTTTGCTTTCTTTGGGTGAATACTCAGAAGTGAAATTACTGGATCATATTGTATTCCTACTTTTAATATTTGGAGGAATTCCATACAATTTTCCATACTGACTGCATCAAATTACATTCTTACCAGCAGTGCATAAGTATTCCCCTTTCTTCACATCCTCACCAACAGCTAACATGACACTCAATGGGGAACAACTAAAAGGTATCCTCTAAGATCAGGAATAAGACTAAGATGTCCATTCTCACCACTTTTGTTCAACGTATCACTGGAAGTCCTAGCTGAAGCAATCAGACAAGAAAAAGAAATAAATCACAACCAAATTATTAAGGAAGAAGTAAAAATGTCCTCATTTAAACAGATGGCATGATAGTGCATAGAAAGCCTTAAAGACTCCCTGCAAAAAACTACTAGAACTGACAAATGAATTCAGTAAAGTTGCAGGTAGCAAAATTAATATAAATAGAAATCTGCTGCTTTTCTGTACAATGATAGAAAAGTAGCATAAAGGGAAATTAAGTAAACTACCCTATTTACAATTACATCAATAAGAATAAAATACCTAGAATTAAATTTACCCAAGGAGATAAAAGACATGTACTCAAGCTATAAGGCATTGATGAAGGAAATTGAAGACGACACAAACAAATAGAAAGATACATCATGATCGTGTTCCATTTTAATAGGATAAAGAAGGGCTGGTGAGCTGTACTAATGTTAACAGACTGCATGTTTTTCCTGTGTCTTGTGATCATCCTTTAAACTAGTAAAATATGATAGCAGCCAAAATCTTTCATTCTTATGAGTCAAATTTACTTGTCTCAGTGACTAAGTGGAATTTTGCTTTCCACGGCAAGTTTGGAGAACACTAGATGCATTATGAAGCATCAGGTTCATGCTACACAGTAGTAAAAGTAACACATTTGTGTAAATTTACCTTTATAATTCCTGATCTGGTTTCAAAAAGAATCCATGGTATATGGTGTAGACTGCTGCATATCTACTTCCAGCCTCTCAACAATCACTATCATTTCCTTCTCCCTTACTGATAGCTCCTATGTGCTCACATTTGTTTCATGATTTTTGCAGAAGCTCACCATCAGACAGGTAAAATTTTGCGAAATGTTTATGAGAAAATGATATCAAATTCCCCCTGTTATGTAGTTGTAACATCTCAGCTGAATATTTAGATATTTGTAAAATAAAAATGTCAGGTAACTTGAGTTACAACACTATTTTGGTTGTGGGAAGCTGTTAAATATTTTAAGCTTTACTCTGAGTCTGCAAAAATTGATTTAAGAATTTAATACTGATGAAAGGAAACACAAATTAATAAAGAGAAGTAAACTAACCTAACAAGAAAAATGATAAAATAAATAATATAATATTATTTCTTACTAGAAGAATAACCATTGGTAATGTAAAACCTGATGGCTTAAGGTGATAATGTAACAAGTCCAAAATTTACATGTATATTTGAAAGCCTATCACAGATACCACCAAACCCTATTAGTGTCCTCTACCTAAAACTATAACCTAAACAATTTTCTATATATAAACGTATAGTAGAGGATTGAGTTAAATTTTTGGACACATATTTTAACTACACAAATATGAAACACCTATTCACTTTGATTAGGCAAAACTGCACGTTACAAGTCACATCTTCAATTTATTATTTATTTATTTTTATGAGAATGTGCATTCTTTACTTTGCATTAAAAACTAGGAATGTAAGAGCTTAGCCATTCCACTAGGCATCCCACTGTGAAGCTAGCATTTGTGTCCATGCCCATTTAATTTCAATCTGAGCTCATAAAGATTAAGTCCAGAGCCATTTATCTTAATTTATAATATTTGTGAAATTTAGTACAGAGATTGACAATTTCACCAGGATATATTTCTACTGTGTCAGAGATACTTTACTTATAAACTGTTGCAATATGTACACTTTATAATTTCCCTAAGATTCACTTTCCTTATCTGAAAAATGGGTTTATAATTTTATCTAAATAATTTCTCTGATGATTAAATGTGGTAATTCATATAAAGTGTTTATCACCATTTCAAGCGTAAAAGAAACATTTATTAAGAGTTAGTTGCTGGGGGGCGGAGCAAGATGGCGGAGGAGTAGGAGACCTAGATTTCGTCTGGTCTCAGGAATTCAGCTGAATAGGGATCAAACCATTCTGAACACTTACAAACTCAACAGGAGATCGAACAGGAGAGTAGCAACAACTATCTGAACAGAGAAGCGACCACTTACTGGAAGGTAGGACGTGCGGAGAAGTGAATCCGAGGCGATATTCGGGAGGACAGACGGCGGGGGAGGAGCCTCCAGCGGCCGCTTCTGGCAACTGATAGAGTTGCGGAGCACAAAATTGGAACTGTTAGAAGTCGGCTCCGCTGAGGGACGTCGCTGCAGTGGCTAAGCACGGGGTGGAATCCTCCCGGGACAGTGTGGTCTCAGGACCCTTGGGGTCACAGAAAGACCGGGGGAGCCTGAGTGCGCCAGAGCTCCCAGGTATCGGAGCAGGGAAGCCGGCTGCAGAGACGGAGCCGAGGCCTGGGCTCTCAGCTTGGGGTTGCCATAAAATGTGATCCGCGGCCCAGTTGGGCCACTGCTCCTCCAGCAGGGACCAACAGGCGGCAGATCCAGGGAGACTCCCCTTCCTTCCCGGGGAGGAGCGGCGTGGGAATGCACTGCAGGGATATGCTGGGTTTGGAGACTCCACACCGTGTCGGGTGCCACAGATAGCAACGCTCGGTCATAGGCCAGGTGAGCACGGAGAGCGGCCGGAGACCGGGGACACGGGAGTGACTGCTTTTCTCTGGGGGCGCACTAAGGAGCGGGGCCCCGAGTTCTCAGCTCCTCCGGGTGGAGATTGAGAGGCCACGATTTTTGCCCTGGTCCTCCAAGGCTGTAGGGAGAGCTTGCAGGGAACAAAACTCCTGAGATCAAACCCGAGCAGCTTGCTTAGCCCGGACCGACAAGGGCCGGGCAATTCAGCCTCCGGCAAAGACATTTGGAAACCACAGCAACAGGCCCCTCCCCCAGAAGATCAGCCCGAACAGCCACCAAGCCAAGACCAAGTTTACCGATCAAGGAGAACGGGAGAACTCCAGCGCTAGGGGAATACTGCACATAGAATTCATGCTTTTTTTTTTAACCATGATTCATTAGTTCATCAAAGTTAATTTTTGTTAACTGTATTTTTTTCTTTTTTCCCTTTTTCAACCAACATCTTATCAATCTCTTTTTAAAAAAAAATTTTTTTTTATTTTTCATTTTTAGAGTCATATTCTATCCCTTCATATTAGTTACCCTTATTTTTGGCATATATATATATAAGTTGCTCTCTCTTTAAAATTTTGAGATACAGTTTCTTCTAACAGATCAAAATATACCCTAAATCACTAGTGTATGGCTCTGTTCTAGTCTCCTGCCTGATCACATTTTCTCCCTTTTTCCTTTTTTATTTTTAAATCTTCTTTCTTTTTTCAAACAACTTCTTATCAAGTCCTTTTATAAAATCTTTTATAATTTTCATCTTTACAGTCATCTTCTATCCCTTCATTGTATCAACCCTTATTTTGTACATATATGTCTTTCTTCCTTTAAAATTTTAGGAGGCACTTTTTTCTAACAGACCAAAATACGCCCAAAATCTAGTGTGTGGCACTGATCTATGCACTAGCCTGATCATATTTGATCACATTCTGCTTTTTTTGTATTGTTCTGTTTGTGTTTTATCCTTTTTTTTTTCTCTTTCTTTTATCTTTCTTTCCCTTTCGTATCCCCTGGTTTCAGGTCTTTTCTGATTTGTATACAGTATATTTGCTGGGGACGTTGTAAACCTGTTAGCATTTTGTTCTCTCATTCATCTATTCTCCTCTGGACAAAATGACAAGACGAAAGAAATCACCTCAGCAAAAAGAACAAGAGGTAGTACCGTCAGCCAGGGACCTACTCAATACGGACATTAGTACGATGTCGGAGCTAGAGTTCAGAATCATGACTTTAAAGATACTAGCTGGGCTTGAAAAAACCGTGGAAGTTATTAGAGAAACCCTTTCTGGAGAAATAAAAGAACTAAAATCTAACCAA
>NW_027397534.1:0-25338 GCF_003265705.2 Callorhinus ursinus | reverse complement strand
CTGCTCTGATCTTTATGATTTCTCTTCTCCTGCTGGGTTTAGGCTTTATTTGCTGTTCTTTCTCCAGCTCCTTTAGGTGTAGGGTTAGGTTGTGTATTTGAGACCTTTTTTGTTTCTTGAGAAAGGCTTGTATTGCTATATACTTTCTTCTCAGGACTGCCTTTGCTGTATGGGATACAGTTTCTTCTAACAGACCATAATATACCCTAAATCTCTATCTAGTATATGGCTTTGTTCTAGTCTCATGCCTGATCACTTTCCCTACCTACTTTTTTAAATCCTCTTCTTTCTTTTTCAAACAACTTCATACCAATTCCTTTTATAAAATCCTTTATATTTTTCATCTTTACAGTCATTCCATCCCTTCAGCATATTTACTCTTATTAGTGTACATATATAAGCTTTTCTTTTTTAAAATTTTGGGAGGCACTTTCTTCTGATCATATTTGATCATATTCTGTTTTTGTTTTTTTTTATTTTTTATCTTTTCTTTTTCCTTTTTTTTTTTTACTTTCTTTTCCTTTTTTTCCCCCAGTTTCAGGTTTCTTCTGATTTGTTTAATGTATATTTTTCTGGGGTCATTGTTACTCTGTTAGCATTTTGTTCTCTCATTCATCTATTGTCCGCTGGACCAAATAACAAGATGGAAAAAACCAGCCCAGAAAAAAGAACAGAAGCAGTACAGACTACCAGGGACCTAATCAATATGGACATTAATAAGATGTTGGAACTAGAATTCAGAATGACGATTTTAAAAATACTAGCTGGGCTTGAAAAAAGCATGGGAAATATTAGAGAAACCCTTTCTGGAGATATAAAAGAACTAAAATCTAACCACGTCGAAATCAAAAAGGTTATTAATGAGGTGCAATAAAAAATGGAGTCTCTAACTGCTGGGATAAATGAGGCAGAAGAGAGAATTAGTGATATAGAAGACAAAATGATGGAAAATAAACAAGCTGGGAAAAGGAGAGATAAACAACTACTGGATCACGAGGGCAGAATTTGAGAGATAAGTGATACCATAAGATGAAACAATATTCGAATAACTGGGATCCCAGAAGAAGTAGAAAGAGAGAGAGGGGCAGAAGGTATATTGCAGCAAATTATAGCAGAAAACTTCCCGAATTTGGGAAAAAAAAAAGGCATCAAAATCCAGGAGGCACAGAGAACCCCGCTCAAAATCAACAAAAATGGGTCAACACCCCAACCCATTTTTTAAAAAGATTTTATTTATTTATTGGACAGAGACAGAGACAGTGAGATCAGGGACACAAGCAGGGGGAGTGGAAGAAGGAGAAGCAGGCTTCCCACTGAGCAGGGAGCCTGATATGGGACTTGAACCAGGACTCTGGGATCATAACCTGAGCCGAAGGCAGCCGCTTTATGACTGACCCACCCAGGAGCCCACGACTTATATTTAATAGTAAAACTTATTAGTATCAGAGACAAAGAGAAAATCCTAAAAGCAGCTCGGGAGAAGAGATCTGTAACCTACAATGGTAGAAACATTAATTGGCAACAGACCTAACCACAGAGACCTAGCAGGCCAGAAAGGACTGGCATGATATCTTCAGAGCACTAAACGAGAAAAATATGCAGCCAAGAATACTATATCCAGCTAGGCTGTCACTGAAAATAGAAGGAGAGATAAAAAGCTTCCAGGACAATCAAAACTAAAGGAATTTACAAACAACAAACCAGCCCTACAAGAAATACTGAAAGAGGCCCTCTAAGTAAAGAGAGAGCCTAAAAGTAACATAGACCAGAAAGGAACAGAGACAATATACAGTAAGAGTCATATTCCAGGCAATACAATGGCACTAAATTCATATATTTCAAAAGTGACCCTGAATGTAAATGGGCTAAATGCCCCAATCAAAAGACACAGGCTATCAGATTGGATAAAAAAAAAAGACCCATCAATATGGTGTCTGCAAGAGACTCATTTTAGACCGAAAAACACCACCAGAATGAAATTGAGGGGGTGGAAAACAATTTACCATGCTAATGGACGCCAAAATAAAGCTTGGGTGGCAATCCTTATATCAGACAAATTAGATTTAAACCAAAGACTGTAATAAGAGATGAGGAAGGACAATATATCCTACTTAAAGGGTCTATCCAACAAGATCTAACAATTGTAAATATCTATGCCCCTAACATGGGAGCAGCCAATTATATAGGCCAATTAACAACAAAAGCAAAGAAACATATTGACAACAATACAATAATAGTGGGGGACTTTTACACCCCCTTCACTGAAATGGACAGATCATCTAAGCAAATGATCAACAAGGAAATAAAGACTTTAAATGAAACAGTGGAACAAATGGACTTCACAGATATATTCAGAACATTCCATCCCAAAGCAAGAGAATACACATTCTTCTCTAGTGCCCATGGCACATTCTCCAGAATAGATCACATGCTAGGTCACAAATCAGGTCTCAACCAGTACCAAAAGATTGGGATCATTCCCTGCATATTTTCAGACCACAATGCTTTGAAACCAGAACTCAATCACAAGAGGAAAGTCGGAAGGAACTCAAATACATGGAGGCTAAAGAGCATCCCACTAAAGAATGAATGGGTCAACCAGGAAATTAAAGAAGAATTAATGGAAAGAAATGAAAATGAAAACAGAACTGTTCAAAATCTTTAGGATGCAGCAAAGGCAGTCCTAAGAGGAAAGTATATAGCAATACAAGCCTTTCACAAGAAGCATGAAAGGTCTCAAATACACAACCTAACCGAACACCTAAAGGAGCTGGAGAAAGAATAGCAAATAAAGCCTAAACCCAACAGGAGAAGAAAAATAATAAAATCAGAGCAGAAATCAATGAAATAGAAACCAAAAGAATAGTAGAACAGATAAACAAAACTAGGAGCTGGTTCTTTGAAAGAATTAACAAGATTGATAAACCCCGGGGCAGACTTATCAAAAAGAAAAGAGAAATAACCGAAAACTTTTCAGAATATAGGGATAAAGGGTACATACCTCAATAACATAAAAGCCATCTATGAAAAACCCACAGCGAATATCATTCTCAATGGGGAAAAACTGAGAATTTTCCCCAAAGGTCTGGAACATGGCAGGGATGTCCACTATCACCACTGCTATTCAACATAGTATTTTAGAAGTCCTAGCCACAGCAATCAGACAACAAAAAGAAATCAAATGCATCTGAATCAGCAAAGAAGCCAAACTCTCACTCTTGGCAGATGATATGATACTTTATGTGGAAAACCCAAAAGACTTCACCCCAAAACTGCTAGAACTCATACAGGAATTCAGTAAAATAGCAGGATATAAAATCAATGCACAGAAATCAGTGGCATTCCTATACACCAACAACAAGACAGAAGAAAGAAATTAAGGAGTCAATCCCATTTACAATAGCACCCAAAACCATAAGATACCTAGGAATAAATCTAACCAAGGAAGCAAAGAATCTGTACTCTGAAAACTATAAAATACTCATGAAAGAAATTGAGGAAGACCAAAGAAATGGAAAAACATTCCATGCTCATGGATTGGAAGAAAAAATATTGTGAAGATGTCAATGCTACCTAGAGCATACTACACATAAGGCAATCTCTATCAAAATACGATCCACTTTCTTCAAAGAAATGGAACACATAATCCTCAATTTTGTATGGAACCAGAAAAGACCCCAAATAGCCAGAGGAATATTGGAAAAGAAAAGCAAAGCTGGTGGCATCACAATTCCGGACTTCAAGCTCTATTACAAAGCTGTCATCATCGAGACAGAGTGCTACTGGCACAAAAACAGACACATAGATCAGTGGAACAGAAGAGAAAGCCCAGAAATGGACCCTCAACTCTATGGTCCACTAATCTTTGACAAAGCAGGAAGGAATGTCCAATGGAAAAAAGACAG
Organism: Callorhinus ursinus; assembly: GCF_003265705.2. Classification (NCBI taxonomy): domain Eukaryota; kingdom Metazoa; phylum Chordata; class Mammalia; order Carnivora; family Otariidae; genus Callorhinus; species Callorhinus ursinus. Next base: position 21,433 of record NW_027397534.1, on the reverse strand, counting down.
TCTCTTCAACAAATGGTGTTGGGAAAATTGGACAGCCACATACAGAAAAACGAAACTGGACCATATACTTACACCACACACAAAAAGAGACTGAACATGGTTGGAAGACCTAAATGTGAGACAGGAGTCCTTCAAAATCCTAAAGGAAGAAATAGGCAACAACCTCTTCGACCTGAGCCACAGCAACTTCTTCCTAGAAACATTGCCAAAGGCAAGTGAAGCAAGGGCAAAAATGAACTATTGGGACCTCATCAAGATAAAAAGCTTTTGCACAGCAAAACAAACAGTCAACAAAACCAAAAAACAACCACCGGAATGGGAGAAGATATTTGCAAATGACATATCAGATAAAGGGCTAATATCCAAAATCTATAAAGAACTTATCCAACTCAACACCCAAAGAACAAATGATCCAATCACGAAATGGGCAGAAGACATGAACAGACATGTCAGGTTAAGGTTGCGTTTCGTCAGCAAGGTGTGAGGGTGTCTTGGGGCCTGAATGACAATCAGATCCATCAATCCAAGGTTGTTGAGTGTTAGAATCAGGGCCAAAACCAGGGTTAAGAATAGGCTCTGATCTGAGTGAGGGATAGTCTGGGTGATGGTTGGGTTTTGGAGTCAGGGTCAGAATCCAGTTTATCAATAAGGGAAAATCAGGGCAAGGGTCATATTTAGATGACTCTGAGTTTTATGGTCAAGATCCTGATAAGAGTCTGGGTGAGGATTATGGTCAGAATCATAAGTCAAGGTCAGGGTTGGAATACAGTGTGTGAGGTTGAGGTTCAGGGTTAATGAAACAGGGTCATGGTCAAGGTGAGGGTCAAGGTCAGTGTCACAGTGAAGTTGGTCAGCAATCCCTTCCCCACCACCCAGCACCACGTGCAGCTTTTGCAGATGCCACCTCCTGAAACGCTCTCCTGCACTGAGCTCACCTTCTTGGGAGTCCTCAGTGCTGCCTAACCCTCCCTGCAGACCTCCACAGGGATACAGGTGTCACGAAGGCAGGGATCTTGGAACAGAATGCTTTGTCCATTGATGGATTCCAAGCACTCAGAAGAATCTGTGGACTACAGTAGGTGCTCAATTGAAAGCTTATTAATAAGCAACGAGTATCCATAATGTATTTCTGGATGGAAAAGTTACATCTGGAAATAAAATAAATTGTTCACAGTAGTTCTCTCTATAAAAGAATTACAAGAAACTTTCATGGTTTACTTGACACATGTCCATATTGTTTAAAATTATAAATAAATTAATGTTGATTATTTTATAATGACCAAAAATGGATTCTTCCACTTTGAGAAAAAACAAAGAACTCCAGGTAAAGTTCCTGGTAAAGTGACAAGAGACTCATTGCACTGTAGCTATTACCCAAGCCTCAAACAACTGGCAGCCTTTTGGGGAGCCTTGGAACATCTTCGAAGAAACCCTAGTCTAGTTCTCTCCTCTAAGGAGGAAAGACAAACCAAGAGGCAAGACAACACAGGTCTGTTTATTCAACAGCAGGTTTGAAAAGGAATCCTTGAGACAGTGATGGGATGTATTTCCCCATTTCTACTTCACTCCTTTCCCATATGGTTCAGTCCTTCACAGGCTAGAGCCTGATGCCGAAAAAGTGAAAGCCTTTGATGTACTTATATACGACCTTGGAGGACACAGTCTGGAGCTGCAGACGGATGGGACATTTGTCAAAATGGGACAGCAGAGTCTCACTGTAGCCCACCAGGAAGTAGAACTTGTGTGCAGGGAGCTGCCTCAAGACAAGGACACTGATATCCATTTGGATAGCCCAGCGCTTTAGGATCAGCTGGTCGACCAGACACCCTGGGAATGCCCAGCATGAACTTTCGGAGGAAAACATCCTCCACTGTTCACTCTGCAGCGTGGTTCTCCCCATCCAGGTTACCTGAAAGGAGAAGGTCACCTCGAAGTCCCAGCAGAAACTCCAGAGGTAATATCCAAGTGCACTGGCCACTCAATTCCACCCCCACCCTGGCTTCTTCTCTCTTCTTCCACAAGTGGAATAAAAATGAGAACACTTTAAAGTTCAAAGTACATTATTTCATAACATTCACAAATAAATCCTGTGAAGTAAGTATTATGGGTTATCCTTGTTTTGCAAAATGGATGACTGAGGCCTTAATAGCGCACAAAACTCAGATGATCCTCTCCTGTCTAGAATTTCCCCACTCTTTTTAGATGTTTATAGAAGCACTGGCCATCCCATGGCCCAGAGAGATGAGGCCAGTAGCTACTTCTGAGACTGGGGACATGAGCTCTCTCAGCATCCAGGGACATGGTTATAAAGACCCAGGTTTGGGGGACACCTGTGCAATACCATGGGACTCAGCCTGCCACCCAGACAGAAACCACGCCATTTGGAACTCCAGAAAAGCATTCAGAGCAGGAGAAATCTGCATGCCCATCCAAGTGAAACGCCACATTTAGTGGCCCCCTGACGGCAAAACCTGAGCCTAACACTCATCCTGACCCACAACTTCAACTCAGACCCACAGGAAGCTCGCACATCATGGGCAGATCCCTGCTGTATGATCCTAAGCCTTAAATCTAAACCTAGGTTGACTTCTGAGTGGTCTGTCCACAGAAGCCTGGCTCCAAAGCCACTGAGATGGGGACACCTGAGCAAGACCAGAAGAGGCAGCCTGTCACCAATAAGGAAAACAAGCCATTTGGAACTCCAGAAAGCATTCAGAGCATGAGTACACTGCATGCCCATCCAAGGGAACCCCCACTTTCATCGGCCCCTTGGCCACAATCCATGAGCTTGACACTTACCCTGATGAACGCCCTTAAGTCAAACCACCTGTACCGCACCACAGCGCCGGCAGTTCGGCTTGCCATGCTGCCAGGCCATAACCGTCACCCTAGGGAGGCTTCTGAGGGGTCTGTCCCCAGAGGCCTGGCTCCAAAGCCCCAAGGACTGGGGACCACTAGCAATACAAGAGGACTTAAACAGCCAACAAGAAGGACCTGCCAACTTAACCCGCCATTTAATCTCTGGAAAGCATTAAGAACAGGGGAACTCTGAATGCCCATTCCAGCAAATCCCCACAATCAGCACTCCAGTGGACACAATCCCTTAACCTGAAACTCATCCTGACCCACACCGTCAACTCAGAAGCAGCGGAAGCTCACTGCAGCGCCTGGAGATTGGGCCTGACATTCCTCTAGTCCCTAACCCTAAACCTACGGTGGCTTTTGAGGGCTCTGTCCCTAGAGACCCCGATCCGAACTCCATGGATTGGGGACTAATGAGCAATATCATAGATTCAACCTGCCACCCAGATGAATTCTGTGAAAATGGACCTCTGGGAAGCATTCAAAACAATTGGTATTCTGAATGCCAAACCAAGGAAATCCTACTTTCAGTGGCCTGTAGGCCTCAAACCCTGAGCCTAACACTCACCTTGGCCCATGCCCTTAAAACAGAACCCTGGGAAGCTCGCCACTGCCCCAACAGATCAGCATGCCATGCCCCTAGGTCTTACCCCAAACCCTAACATGGCTTCTAAGGGGTCTGTCCCCGGAGGCCTGGTTCCAAAGACCCAGGGATTGGGGACCCCTGAGCAATAGCAGAGGACTCAGCCTGCCACCCAGAAGGACACTGAGACATTTTGAACTCTAGAAACATACAGTGCCGGAGAAATCTGCATGCCTATTCTGGTGAACCCCCACATTCTGCAGGCTCCCTGGCTGCAAACCATGAGCCTAACACTCACTTGACCCACACTCTCAAATCAAACCCCTGGGAAGCTCACCCCAGTGCCAGCAGATCGAACATCCCATTCCTCTTGGCCCTAACCCTAACCATAAGGTGGCTTCTGAGGTCTATGGCCTCAGAGGCTGGGCTCCAAAGCCCCAGGGATTGGGAATACCTGAGCAATACCAGAGGATTCAACCTGCCACGCAGAAGGAAACCACACCATTTGGAACTGTGGAAAGCTCTCAGAGCAGGAGATCTCTGCATGTTCATTCCAGCAAACGGCCAATTTCCATGGCCCCCTGGAGGCAAACCCTGACCCTGACACTTACCCTGAACCATGCCCTCAACTCAGACCCGGTGGTAGTGATAAGGAAAATCTGTGACATAAGATGGCGGACCGAGCCAGGCAGAGAGTCCCAGTCCTTGCCCCGGGGCTCTTTCAGGTGCTTCTCCCTGCCCTGCTTTGTGTATGCACCAAAAGTGCCACGTATGCAGAAGTAGAAGTGTATTAATTGCCCCCTTTGTGCTCAGGGTTCAGAGCATTGGAGATCACTCTACTCTGAAACTGCTGGCATTAAATAAACCTCCTATCCTCCAAGATCTGGGGTGCTGCTAGGTTCCTCCATGGGCGATCCAGTCCAGGTTCCATAACATTTGGTTCCCTGACCAGGAAACCCAACGACACTGGCCCACTGTTGCCACCGGTTTGGGGCAATGGCGGGGTGGTGACAGAACGAGGAATTGTAACGGAGAAGGCATACCCTAATATTTGGCAGTCTCCCATCCCAGTCGCCTTGGGCTGGCCCCACTCTGCTGTACCCACTGGACTTGAGGAGACTTAGCAGGCGAGGACCTGGTCCCGATGTCACATTCTTGTGGGCCATGGGTCCCAGGATCCAGACAGGCCCACCGCCATTGGGGTGGAAGGGGAGCCTGATCACCTCCCAGAGACCTCTTGGAGGTCTCATAGGTAGGGATTCTCAGGGAGGAAATGTAATAAATTCTGGAGTGTGAATGTGGGAGTGAATATGCAGTCCGACCTGGCTTGCTCAATAGGACTGATTCTGTGAGTCCATGGGCGGGCACCCTTAAGGTCCCCAGAAGTCTACGGAGTCTGAGTGGGCCTGTCTGCAATTCCATGGTGAATGGCATATAGTTATGGCGGCATCAGAATAGTTTCCGATCGTATGTCACAACACTGAGAGAGCTATGGCTAAGCCTCACCCAAGCTCCTTTGGACACGGCCAGACAGGCATCGGATTGGTCTCATCTCAGTTGGCACTCTCCTCCTTTGTCTGTCTCTGCGCCACCGCACACTGGGACAACACCATGGGGTCAGGGCAGAGTAAACCTATGGTTCTAGAGACCATGATCCAAAATTTCAAGAAGTGGTTTTCAGGAGACTGTGGAGTCAGGAAGAACCCCCGCAAGTTAAGAACACTATGTGAATTGGAATGGCTCACCTTACATGTCGGGTGGCCTTCAGAAGGGACATTGGATGCCCCAATGATACTTTGAGTATGGCGAATCATAACAGGAGAACCAGGACACCCTGACCAGTTTCCGTACATTGACTTCTGACTAGGAACTGCTCAGACCCTTCGCCCCTGGATGCGATTTGCTTGCAATAGGCAGGGACAGGCAATGGTCTTAATCGCCTCCACCAAGTGACCTAAAGAAAATCAGCAAAAGCCCCAATCTCCACAAATCCTGGTCGGAGATCCCAAGGATGAACCGACCCTGCCCCCACCGTACATACCCCCAAGACTGCCTACACATGGCCCTTCAGCTCCAGACACACCGCCGCCATTGGTTTCACCAGCGCCCCCAGGCCCAGAGGATCCACTGGCGCCCCCAGGCCCAAAAGATCCACTTTCTCAAGGACCAGCAGCCAGGCTATGCCCGAGGCCAGTCGCAACACCCTCCAAATGCCGGCACGAGAGACGCAGGAACCCGATAGGCGCGATGAAGAATGGACGGTCCAACCCAGCCATTCCACGAAGTTATTATCAGCCCTTCTCCACAACCAACCTCCTCAACTGGAAACATAAAACCCCATCCTACTCTGAGAAACCACAGGCCATGGTAGACCTCATATAATCCCTCTTACAGACTCATCGGCCAAACTGGGACGACTTCCAACAGTTACTCCGCACCCTGTTTAATACAGAGGAAAGGAGGAGAATAATGAAAGTTGCACGGCAGTACCTGGAAGATCATGCACCAGTGGGAGTTATCGACCCTGGTGCCTGGGCTAACACAGCCGCACCCAAAGAGCCCACAGCATGGGACTTCACCACACCCGAAGAACAGTCCCACATCCGCCAGTATCAGGAGGCCATCCTCCGGGGAATCCAGGCAGGAGCTAAGAAACCCATGAACATGACTAAGGTATCCTCGGTCACAACCAGGGGAGTCCACTGGGGACTACTACAAAAGACTATGTGAAGCCTACAGGATATACACTCCTTTTGACCCCGAGGCACAGGAAAGCCAACAGATAGTAAASTCCACCTTCGTGGTTCAGGCTTCCTCAGACATCAGAAAGAAACTTCAGAAACTAAATGGTTTTCCCTGGATGAACATCACCCAACTAATCGAGATTTCCAATAAGGTCTACATGAACAGGGAGGTTGCAACTGAAAGGGAAGCCCACAAAAAGATGAAAGAAAGTCAGCTTCCATGCTGCCACCCTGAATGAAAAGTACAGCATAAAATGGGGAGACCCCAACCACTGAAAGGAGGGAAGCCCAAAACCCACTTGGCAAGGTATCAATGTGCCTACTCTAAAAAGAAAGGGCATTGGAACAACAAAAGTCCCAAATGGGGAAAGGCTCAGAAGCCCATCCGCTACAAGGAAGAACCCCAAGGGGAGGACCTCATAGGCCTTGTGGGAATGGACTCAGACTGAGGGGGACCAGGCTCTTTCTTCCTTGGCCCCCATGAACCCACGTTCAAAATGAAGGTGGGGGGCCAACCAGTGACTTTTATGGTTGATCCTGGAGCCAAGCACTCTGTTGTCACCTCCCCAGTGGCACCTTTCAGCAATAGGACTGCAACCATCCTCAGCGCCATGGGGATACGAGTGGTACAACAGCCCTTTTTCCAGGCTCGCCAGTGCAGTCTCGGGAGCCACAAGGTCCAACACGCATTCCTTTTTCTGCCTGATTGGCCCATTTCTACTGGGCCAAGACATACTCTCCAAGCTTAAGGCTCAGAAAAACTTTGAGCCCACTGGACACACTAGCCTCCGACTGAACCCAAGGCAAGAGGAGACGGCGTCCCTAATGCTAGCAATTACCAGACCAAGGGAAGAAGAATGGAGGCTATTCTGTGCCCAGGCCCAACCTAGCAGCCTGCCAGAGTGCAGACTTGCCTTCGCTTCAGTATGGGCTGAAAACAACCCACCTGGACTAGGCCACAATTGGACCCCTATCATTGTTGAACTGATCCCAGGAACCCAACCTCACAGGCAAAGGCAATACCCCCTTCCACAAGAAACTAAGTTCAGCGTCCAAGAACATCTGACCAAACCAAAGAAGCAGGTGTTCTAGTCGAGTGCCAGTCAGCCTGGAATACCCCACTCCTGCCAGTCAAGAAGCCAGGAGGGGGATACCGACCAGTTCAAGACCTAAGGCCACCAACATGGTGACCATCTCTCTGCACCCAGTGGTCCCGAATCCATACACCCTCCTCGGCCAAATCCCAGGTTTGGCCAGATGGTTCACTTGCCTAGATTTGAAGGATGCCTTCTTCTGCCTCTGCTTAGCTCCCCAGAGCCAGCCACTATTTGCCTTTGAATGGTCTGAACATGATACAGGGCGCCAAATGCAACTAACTTGGACGTGACTCCTGCAGTGGTTTAAAAAACTCACCAACCCTCTTTGGGTAAGCACTGGCCATGGACCTTGCCAGCTTCCCAACAGGGCCACATGATGCACCCTCCTCCAGTATGTGGATGACCTCCTCCTTGCCAGTTACACACAAGAAGACTGCACAAAAGGCACAAAGGCCCTCCTACAGCTCCTGCCAGACTTGGGGTACCGAGCCTCATGGAAGAAGGCACAAATCGGCCAACAACAGGTCTGACACCTTGCTTTCCTCCTCACCCAAGGGAAAAGAGAACTAGGGCTGGAGGGGAAAAGGGTCATCATCTCCCTGCCACAGCCCCAGACAAAAAGGGACCTATGAGAATTAATGGGGCCTGCAGGATTCTGCCACAGCTGGATCCCTGGAATCTTGGCAATGGCAAGACCAGTGTATGATCTCTTAGAGGGACCAGTTCGAGAACACCCTACCTGGACTGAGGAAGCAGAAGCCGATTTCACAGAGATAAAGACCACTCTGGGGCAAGCTCCAGCCCTGGGTCCACAAGATGTAGAAAAACCCTTCAATCTCTTTGTGCATGAAAAGGAAAAAATAGCGCTTGGGGTACTCACCCAGACTGTTGGACCCTGTCAATGGCCAGTTGCTTACCTGTCAAAGAAACTGGACCCCATGGCAGCGGGATGGCCGCCATGCCCCAGGGTGCTGGCAGCCACAGTCCTACTCATCAAGGAGGAAGACAGACTCATCCTGGTTCAAGAACTTAACATCAATGTCCTTCATGCAGTTGTGTCCCTCATGAACGCACAGGGACACCGCCTCTTTTCCAACTGTGAGCTAGCACAATACCAAGGGCTGCTCTGAGAAGACCCGCAGGTCACCCTCGAAACAGTAAGGACATTAAGTCAAGCAACGCTTCTCCCTACAAAAGAGGGGAAACCAGACCATGACTGATCTGAGGTGATGGATGAAGTCTACGAGAGCCATCCAGATCTGCGGGATCAAGCCATAAAGAATCCAGAGTTCACTCTGTTAAATGACGGCAGCAGTTACCTACAAAAGAGTGCCCGGAAAGTTGGTTATGTAGTAACTACAACCACTGAAGTCTTGGAAGCTAAGGCATTACCAGGTGGTTGGCCAGCTCAATGGGCTGAATTATAGGCCTTAGTCCGAGCCCTCACCCTCGGTGAAGGCAAACAAGTCAATATCTATACTGCCTCTTGGTACACCTTTGCTACTGTACGTATACACGGAGCCATCTACAAGGAAAGGGGCCTCCTGACCAGAGCAGGAAAAGCTATCAAGAACAAAGAGGAGATACTGAGACTCCTCGAAGCCATCTAGCTTCCAAAGAAGTAGCAATCCTGCACTGTAAGGGACACCAGAAAGGAGACAGCCCCATAGCATAGGGAAATTGTCTGGCAGATGAGGCAGCCAAGACCACAGCCAGTGAGGACATGGACAGAACCCCTTCCCTCATCATGGTCCTAACACCCCCGGAAGAAGTCCCTCCATACAGTTACACTAAAAAGGAAAAGGAATGGGCCATGGCTGAGGGTGCCACCCTGACTGAAAAGGGATGGTGGGTGATGCCAGATGGGCACATCTTTGTTCCAACAGCAACTGGAGGGCATCTAGTCAAGGAATACCACCAACTCACTCATCTGAGAAAAACTGCATTAGAGGCCCTTCTCAAGAAGCACTACTACATCAGTCAGCTGCCAGCACTATGCCGAGCAATGAGTGAATGATGCATAACATGTGCTAAAATTAATGCTCGGTCAGCACCATGGCTCCCATCAGGTGTCTAGAGGATGGGAGCAAACCCCTTCGAAGAACTAGAGGTAGACGTCACAGATGTGCCACCAAGCAGGGGGTTCAGATGTCTCCTAGTAATGGTATGCACATACTCTGGGTGGTTCAATGCCTTCCCAACTAGGATAGAGCAAAGCTGGGAACTAGCTAATGTCCTCTTGTGGGAGACCGTGCCCCAGCTCGGCCTGCCATTAACAATCCATAGTGACAATGTACCCGCATTTGTGACAGACATTGCACAGGTCATGACCAAATCTCTCAATATCACCTGGAGACTCCACACCACTTACCGGCCCCCAAGGTCAGGGAAAGTAGAGCAAATGAATCGCACCCTCAAGGGATCCTTAGCAAAGTTTTGTCAGGAGACTAACCCCCCATGGCCGGATCTCCTAGCCCTGGTTCTCCTGCAAGCTCGCTGCACACCTGGGACATCAGGTTTCTCCGGATTTGAATTAACATATGGATGGCCTCCCTGTACTTGGGAAGCCTTCCAGGAAACTTGCATTGGGTTTGAGATAAAGGGATAAAAGTGCAGCTTCAGGCCCTGGGGGCCACCCTAAAGAAATTACAAAAGTACACCATTGAAAGGGCCCCAATCTCCTTACGATCTCAGGTACACTCCTTCCAGACAGAGCACTCAGTTTGGGTCAAAGATTGGAAGAAACACTCCCTCAAATCACCGTGGAAAGGGCCCCACACTTTTTTTTTAAATGCGCCTAATGCCCTCAAGGTCTCGGGTGTCACCCCGTAGGTCCACCACTCCAGAGTAAAGAAAGCTCATCAACTGGACGAGGAGCCGCACCAGTGGAGAGTCCAGACAGACTTCAGGAACCCAATACGGCTTCACCTTCAACGAGACCCCACCGATTGATGGACACCTGTTCACTGTGGTCCCTGCCTCTCATCGGCATGATTTCCCTCATCTTGGGAGTCGGACTCTACACTGTTGCCCCTCCTGACTGGACTTTCCCCCAGATACTTGCTATTGTCCTTGCTTATTGGGTGTCCCTAGGGTGTGTTACTGCATTTGCTTGTCCACGGTTTTCATCTGCTAATGGGTTAGCCATGATGGCTCTCTCTAACTAAGGTCACAGATCCCAATATTCCTGGCCCTCTGCTGTCTACTCCTGAGCACATTTCACCATGGTTTTCCTGGCCCCAGTCAGTCCCTGTCTTCTGCTACCTGGTGAGCTGTTCCTCCACACTGCCTCTAGCTTGCCCAGCCAGGCAAGGGGGACAAACTCTCATATCACCGTTACTGGCAAATGGACTTCCCAGTTTATCCCCTCAATTCCACACCAGCACCCCCACTGATTCTTCCACCTGGGATGGGCACACAGCAAATGTTAACTTCTATTTTGATGGATGCCAGCTTCTTGATACCACCTGGGAACATCACAGACGGTGTTCCTACCATGGCCCACACTCAGGTTACCAGCTGGTAGATATCTACATCTGTGGGGGCCCTACGTCTCAACAACCAAACACGTGCCCTCAGTTCGGCTTGCAAGCCTGGGGATGTCCATCATTGGTGGCGACTTGGCTGGGAATGGAACGATGGTCCACCAGGTGGTGGCACCTCAAACAGTGCAGTGACATCCAAATTTCCTTGTCACGCAATGCCACCCCATCCTCTCACTCTAACAATAACTGTATACCGCTCCCCCTCTCAGTCTTAGAACCTAATGCCACATCATGGGCTACAGGAATTATTCTCCTATTGGGCCAATATCACCTTATGGGGATGGACGCCATGGCCAAAGTTATGATTAAGTCCATATTCACGCCAAGCCTTCCAGTCAACCCCCAGAGTCCGAAAATAAATCACCCTGTCGCATCCCTGGGTCCCCCATCCCCACAGAGCAAGCAACTATAGCGCAACTGTCAGGTGTGATTAAGACCTCCCACCAAGCGCTTAACCACTCAAATCCACCCCTACCGTCTGACTGTTGGATCTGTATAAAGCCTGGTCCCGTCCAATACCTAGGTGTCATCCTCAACCAATCCACTGTTTCACCTCCCACCTCAGTACCGGGGACCTCAGATTATCCCGTTCTGGCTCTGGTACCGCTGTATGGCAACACGTCTTCTCCCATCATGGGCCAAAGTCGGGTCTGTGTGCCTAACAAACCTTTTCTGGCTTGTGATCAAGGTGTATACATCTGCACCACCCAGCACAATCAGTCATGCACACTTGCCAGTCTCTTACCCGATTTTCAGTCCTCCCTGGGGGCGATGCCCCACTCATATGGAGACCCCCTAGCCACCCCTGATGCTCCCCCGTGGCCGACCCTCTTATTGTGAGCCTGCTGGCTGCATCATGTGTTTCCCTCGGCGCCACTGGCTTTGGGATGTCTCAGGTTCTGTACCAGGAGTTAACTCAACAACCTGCGGCGAAGTTTTCTGCCCTTGCTCAGTAGGCCCTGGCCCTGCGGCACCAACTCGATTCAATTGCCTCAGTGGTCCTCCAAAACAGATGTGGGCTCGACCTACACACGGTCATGCCGGGGGGAGGGCTCTGCCTCTTCTTACAGGAGGAATGTTGTTTCTATGCTAATGAGTTGGTGGTGGTCCAAGGAATTCTGACCCAATTACAAAAATGAGTACATCGCTGGTGGGAATCACTCCAGCGGACAACTTGGTGGGATACTCTCTCACAATGGTTCCCTTGGTTCGCCCCCTTCATTGGCCCCCTGCTATTGCTTCTCTTCATAGTAGCATTTGGTGCTTGTATTCTTAATACCTTTACAAGGTTTATCACTACTCAAATTGCTAAAATCAGACTCCAGTTACTCCTTACTCATTATCGCTGCTTAGAAGATGATGATGATGATGCCCTCTAAACTAGGTGTTTAAGGGAGCATCAGGGATGGAATAATAAGGAAAATCTGTGTCCTAAGTTGGCCGACTGAGCCAGTGAGACAGTCCCAGTCCTTGCCCCACAGCTCCTCTAGGTTCTTGTCCCTGTCCCGTTTCACACGCCAAAAGTTCCAAGTATGCAGAAGTAGAAGTGTATAAATTGCCCCCTTTGTTTGTGCTTGGGGCTCAAACCATTGGAGATCACTCTCCTCTGAGCCCACCAGCATTAAATAAACCTCCTATCCTCCACGATCTCCAGGTACCACTTGGTTCTTCCATCAGGCCACCCAGTCCAGGTTCTGTAACAGAAGTGTGCCATATTGCTGGCGGATCGGTCCTGCCATGCCGCTATGCCCTAAACCTGACCCTAGGTGGGCTTCTGAGGTGTCTGTCCCAGGAGGCCTGTCCCAGAGCTCCAGGGACTAGAGACACCTGAGCAAAAACAGAGGACTCAGCCTGCCACTAGAAGGAAAACTAGCCATTTAGAGCTCCAGAAAGCATTCCAAGCAGGAGAAGTCTGCATTCCCAACTCAGTGAAAACCCACATTTAACCACCCCCTGTACCCAAACCCTGAGCCCGAACACACCCTGACCCACGCCCTCAACTCAACCCCCAGGAAGCTCGCCACAGCGCCAGCAGATTGGGCCTGCCGTGCTCCAGGGCCCTACAACTAACCCTAGGATGGGCTCTGAGGGGTCTGTCCCCAGAGTCCTGGCTCCAAAGCCCCGGGGCTTGAGGACACCAGAGCAGTACCAGAGTATTAGACTTCCACCCAGAAGGAAACTGCACCACTTTGAATTCTGGAAAGGTTTTACAGCAGGAGAAATCTGCATACATTTCAGAGTGAACCCCCACTTTCGGGGGCTTCCTGGCCACAAACAATGAGCCTGACACACACCTGGACCCATGCCCTCAATTAAGACCCCTAGGAAGCTTGCCACAGTGCCAATAGTTTGGGCCTCCCATGCCCCTAGGCCCTAATGCCAACCCTAGGTTCACTTCTAAGGGCTCTGTCTCCATAGGCCTGGCACCAAATCCCCAGGGTTTGTGGCACCTGAGTAAACCGGGGTACTCAGCCTGTCACCCAGAAGTAAACCACGCCATTTGGAGCTCCAGAAAGTATCAGAGCAGGGAAACTCTGCATGCCCATCCCAGGAAACCCCCACAATAAGTGACACCCTGGGTGCAAACCCTGAGCCTGACACTCACCCGGAACCATGCACTCAACTCTGGCCCCCGGGAAGCTCGCCAAAGCACCAGTAGTTCAGGCCTGCCATGCTCCTAGTTCCTAACTCTAACCATAGGTTAGTTTCTGAGGGGTGTATCCCCAGATGCCTGGCTCCAAAGCCCCGGGGATTGTGGACACATCAGCATTACCACAAGACTCAGCCTGCCACCCAGATGGAAACCACGCCATTTAGAACTTCGAAAAGGTTTCAAAGCAGGAGAAATCCGCATGCCTTTCCAATGAAAACCCCACTTTAAGTGGTCTCCTGACTGTAAACCCTGTGCCTGGTACCCTCCCTGACCCACCCATGTCCTTAACTCAGATCCCCGGAAAGCTCACCATGGTGCCGGCATGATGGGCTGGCCATGCTCCTAGGACCTAACTCTAAACCTAGGTGGCTTCTGAGGGGTCTATCCTCAGAGGTCTGGCTCCAAACCCCCAGGGATTGGGGACACCTGAGCAATACCATAGGACTTAGTCTGTCACCCAGAATGAAACCGCACCACTTGGAACTGGGAATGCATACTTAGCAGGAGAACTCTGCATGAAAATCCCACTAACCCCCACTTTCATCGGCCCCCTGGGGGCAAACCCTGAGCCTAACACTCAACTTGACCAACACCCTCAGCTCAGCCCAAAGGTAAGCTTGTCACAGTGGCTAAAAATGGTGCTTGCCATTCCCCATGGCCCTAACCCTATGTTGGCTTCTGAGAGTTCTGTTCCCAGAGTCCTGGCTCCAAAACCCAGGATTGGGGACACCTGAGGAATACCAGAGGACTCAAACTGCCATTCATAAAGAAACCACATTTTTTAAAACTCTGCAAAAGACTCAGAGTGGATAAATCTGCATGCCCATCCCAGCAAACCTACAAATTCAGTGGCCCATTGGACACACACCCTGAGTCTGACATCACCCTGACCCACTCCCTCAACTCAGACACCAGAAAGGTGACCGCAGCATTGGCAGTTCAGGCCTGTCATGCCCCTAAGCACTAACCCTAACTCTAGGTTGGCTTCTGAGGCATCTTCACCAAAAGCGGGACTCCCACGACACAGGCTTTGGGGACACCTGAGCATTAGCAGAGGACTCAGCTTGCCATTCAGAAGGAAACCACACTTTTTGAAATCCGGAAAGTGCTCAGAGCAGGAGATATCCGCATGCCCATCCCAGTGAACTCCCACATTCAGAGGCACCCTTCCCGCAGACCCTAAGCCTGACCCTCACCGTGCCCCAGGCTCTCAACCCAGCCCATTGGGAAACTTTCCACATTGCTGGCATATCAAGAGAAGTATGCCTCAAGGCCCTAACCCTAACCCTAGATTGGGTTCTGATAGGTCTATCCCCAGATGTCTGGCTACAAAACCTTAGGTATTGGGGTCACCTGAGCAATACCAGAGGATTCAGCTAACCATCAAAAAGAAACCTTGCCTTTTGGAACTCCGTAAAGGACTCAGAGCTGAGAACTGTTCAAGCCCATCCCATCGAACCCTCATATTTGGTGGCCCTCTGGCCACAAACTCTGAGCCTGACACACACAGTGATCAACTCTCTCAACTCAGACCCCCAGGAAGCTCTGCCCAGCGCAGGCAGATCTGGCCTGCTGGCACCTGGGCCCTAAACCTAACCCTAGGTTTTCTTCTGAGGGGTTTGTCCCTAGAGGCCTGGCTCCAAAGCCCCAGGGATTCGGGACAATGGAGCAATCCCAGAGGTCTCAGCATGCCCTTCAGTACAAACTGATGGCATTTGAAACACCAGAAATGATTCAGAGTAGAAGAAATCTGCATGCCCATCCCAACGAATCCCCACTTTCATTAGTTCCTTACCCACAAACACTGAGCCTGACAATCACCCTGACCCACGACCTCAACTCAACCCCACAGAAAGATCACCACAGCAACGGCTAATCAGACCTGCATGCCCATAGACCCTAACCATAATCCTGGAATAGGGACTGATGTGTCTCTCCCCAGAAGACTGGCTCCAAATCCCCATGGATTGGGGTCACAAAGCAATGCCAGAAAACTCAGGCTACCACCTAGTAGGAAACCCTGCCATTAGGAAGTCTGGAAAGGACTGAAAAGAAGAGAACCCTGAATGGCCATCCCAACGAACCCCTAATTTCAGTGGCCCCTTGACAGCAAGCCTGAGCGGGACACACACCCTGACCCATGCCCTCAACTCAGCCCCATGGAAGCTCCCAACAGTGTTGGCAGATTGGGGCTGCCAAGACACAAAGCCCTAAACCAAAGCCTAAGCTGGCTTCTGAGGGTTCTGTCCCCAGAGGCCTGGCTCCAAAGTCCCATAGAGGTGACATTTGAGCAATACTGGAAGAATCAGCATGCCATCCAGAAGGAAACCACAGCATTTGGTACCCTGGAAAGGATTCAAAGCAGGAGAAATCTGCATGTCCATCCCAGCGAACCCTGACTTTCAAAGTATCCTGACCACTATACACTGAGAATGACACTCACCCTGACCCATGCCCTCAACTCAACCCCCTGGAAAGTTTGCCATAGCGCAGGCAGATCGGGCCTGCCATGCCCCATGCCCTAAACCTAGTTTGATTAATAGGAGTCTGTAATCAGAGGTCTGGCTCCAAATTCCTGGGGATTGGGTTCACCAGAGCAATACCAGAGAACTTAGTCAGCCATTGACAGGGAAACCGAGCCATTTCTAACTCCCAAAATGATTCAGACCAGGGGAAATCTGCATGCCCATCCCATTGATCCCCCACATTCACTGGCCCTCTGGTTCCAAATGCTGATTCTGACTCTCACCCTGACCCATGCCCTCAACTCAGCCCCCTGAGAAGCTCGCCATAGCGCCAGCAGATCTGGCCAGCCAGGACTCTTGTGCCTAACACTAACCCTAGATTGGCTTCTGAAGGTTATGTTCCCAGAAGCCTGGCACCAATGCCCCCATGGATTAGGGATAACAAAGCAATATCAGAACTCAGCCTGCAACCCAGAAGGAAACTGCACCATTCAGAAATCCAGAATGGATTCAGAGTAGGAGAATTCGGCAATGCATCCCAGTGAACCCCCACTTTCAGTGGCACCCTAGCCGAAAACCCTGAGCCTGACACTCACCCTGACCCACGCCCACAAATCAGACCCCCGTAAAGCTCACCACATGGCAGTTCAGAGCTGCCATGCCCCTGTGCCCTAACCCTAACTGAGGGTTGGCTTCTGAGGAGTCTGTCCCAGAGGCCTGACTCCTTAGCCCCTTGGACTGGGGAAACCTAACCAATACCAGGGGATGCAGACGGAGTTGAGGGCATGGGTCACAGTGATTGTCAGGCTCAGTGTTTGCAGGAAGGCGGCAAATGAACCCATGCCATTTGGAACACCAGGAACGATTCAGAGCAGGAGAAATATGAAGGCCCCCCTGAGCCCATCCCAGTAAACCTGCACTTTCGTCAGTCCCCTGGCCATCTATCCTGAGCCTGACACTCACCCTCACCCAAGGCCACAGAGCAGCCCTCCAGCAAGCTCACCACAAAGTTGGCAGATTAGACCATCCAACTTCTTGGGCCCTAACCCTAACTCTATGTTGGGTTCTTAAAGGACCACCCCCAGAGGCCTGTCTCCCAAGCCGCAGGGATGGGGACATATGAGGAATACCAGAGGACTCATCCTTCAACAACGTGTGAAATCATGCATCTTGGAAATCCAGAAATGATTTAGAGCAAGAGAAACCTGGATGAAATCTTGAGCCATTCCCTGCTTAGATATAATTTAATACAGTACTGAATACAAACCCAGAGCCTGATATCTCCCTAATTCTAGCCCTCATATCAGACATCTGTGAAATCTCTACACCTCAACAGATCATATCTTCCACGCACTGGGCCCACTCCGTAACCCTAGCTCAAGATATGTGTGTGAACATGAACACACCTTTCTCCAAGATGACTTACAACCGACCAACAAACACCCGAAAAAGTGCTCAACATCACTAGCCATCAGGGAAGTACAATCAAAACCACAATGAGATACCACCTTACACCATTTAAATTGGCTACAATTAACAAGTCAGTGAACCACAAATGTTGGCGAAGATGCATAGAAACGGGAACCCTCTTACACTGCTGTTGGGAATGCAATCTTGTACAGCCAGTCTGTAAAATGGTATCAAGTTTCTTCAAGAAGTTAAAAATAGAGCTATACTATGGCCCAGCAATTGCACTACTGGATATTTACCCAAAAAATACAGGTTTAGAAGAAAGTAGTGGCACCTGCCCCCCCTAGCGTTCACAGCAGCAATATCCACTATAGCCGAAATATGGAAAGGGCCCAGATGTCCACGGAGAGAATGAATGGATAAGAAGGTGTGGTGTATATCTATGATGGAATATTATTCAACCATCGGAAAGGATGAAAACCTACCATCACATCAACCTGGATGGAACTGGAGCGTATTATGCTGAGCAAAATAAGTCTATCCGAGAAAGACAATTGTCATATGGTTTCACTCATATGGGAAATACAAGAAACAGCACAGAGGATCATGGGGGAAGAAAGGGAAAACTGAATGGGATGTCATCAGAGAGGGAGAAAAACCATGAGAGACTCCTAACTATAGAAACAAACTGATGGTTGCGGGAAGGGAGGGGGATGGGGAGATGGGCTAACTGGGTGATGGCCATTAAGGAGAGTATGTGAAGGAATGAGCACTGGGTGTCATACACAGCTGATATATTATTGAACACTACATCTGAAACTAATGATATACTATAAGTTAAACAAAGAGAACTCAAAAAGCAATCTAAAAATTTGGATGGAACCACATAAGATACTGGACAGCTAAGGCAATCCTAAAAAATAAATACAAAGCTGGAAGAGTCACAATTCCAGATTTCAAGAGATACTACAAGCTGTAGTCTTCCTAACAGTATGGTCCTGGCACAAAAATAGACACTGTGACCATGGGAATAGGACAGAAAGCTCAGATATAAACCCACAGTTATGTGGTCAGTTAATCTTCCACAAAGCAGGCAAGAATATCTAAAGGCAAAAGGACAGTCTCTACAGCAAAAGGTGTTGGGAAATCTGGACAGCTATGCACAAAAGAATGGAATTAGACCACTTTCTTACACCATACAGACAAAAAAACTCAAAACAGTTTCAAGACCTCAATGTGAGACCTGAAACCATAAAAATCCTACAAAAGGGCACAGACTGTAACTTCTTGTTATGGACCATAGCAAAATTTTTCTAGACTGTCTCCTGAGGCAAAGGAAACCAAAGCAAATATAAACTATTGGGACTACATCAAAATTAAAAGTTTCCTCACAGCAGAAGAACAATGAAAAGTAGTAATAATAAGACAACCTACTGAAAGGGAGAAGGCATTTGCAAACATCATAGGCAATAAAGGGATAGTGTCCAATATATAGAGAAATGATACAACTCAACACCCCACAACCAATTAATCCAGTTAAAAAATAGGCAGAAAAATGAACAGATATTTCTCCAAAGAAATACAGATGGCCAACAATTACATGAAAAGATGCTCATTATCACCCATCATCAGGAAAATGCAAATCAATAGTACAATGAGATATTACCTCATACTGTCAGAATGGGCAACTTCAACAGCACAAGAATCAACAGGTGTTGGGAGGATGCGGATAAAGGGGAACCCTCGTGCATTGTGGATGGGAATGCAAACTGGTGCAGTCACTCTGGAAAACGGTACGGAGGTTCCTCAAGATGTTAAAAACAGAGCTACCCGATGATCCAGCGTTTACACTACTGGGTGTTTACCTAAAGAATATGAACACAATAACTCCAAAGGATACATGCACCCCTATGTTTCTTGCAACATTATTTACAATATCACAATCTGGAAGCAACTCAAGTGTCTGTTCATAAACTGATAAATAGGTGAGTGATGTGTGTACACACACACACACACACAGTGGAATACTACTCAGCCATTTAAAGAATGGGATCCTGCCATTTGTAGCCACACGGATGGAGCTAGAGGGTTTTATCCTAAATGAAATCAGTCAGAGAAAAAAATAGCATATGATGTCACTCTTATGTAGAATTTAAGAAACATACTTAAATAAAGGAGAAAAAAGAGACAAACCAAAATACAGATTCTTAAAAATAGAGAACAAATGGATGGTGACCACAGTGCAGGTAGATGGAGGGATGAGTGAAACAGATGAAGGGGATTAAGGGCAATTTTCCTGATGAGCACTGAGGAATGTATAGAATTACTGAATCCGTCAATTATACACCTGAAACTAAAATAACAGTGTATGTTAGCTCTACTGGAATTAAAATTAAAAATAAAAAAAAGGTTTTTCTTTCAGTTAACTATTTGAAAGTTAACTTTCAAATAGCTTTTGCTGTGCATAGTTCATAAGCCCTACTTGGGAGTACTTACTCTAAAATCATTATTCACTCTGTGCCTCGAATTCAAATTTCAGAGTTCTTATCCTTTACCTGTTGATCCTAGCCCACGGGAGCCATGGTCCCTTTCTGTCCAGGCTCGGCACCTATGCATTCAAGAGTTTAAGTAGAGACAGATGCAACTTCCCAGTCCAGGAAGCTATTACTCTTTCTGTTTTAGTGTGAGATGGTCACAGAGTGTGGGACAGGTTTTAGAGCAGGTTTGTGACATATCCTGGATCTCTAATTCAATGGACATTACCTGGATCCATGGGGCAAATAGGTTCCCTGTGGATGGGCTTGCTTCCAAGCCCATACATGGAAGACGCAAAGGTGGGAGGGCTCAGTGCGGGACAGGAAGAGGACCAACCACAGACAATGGTGTGACCACTCCCCTGATCCAGGACCCGCCCTGGGAGCCGGTATGGGAGGCAGAAGCAACGGGAAACCACCAAGTTCACCAGCTGAAGGCAGGAGGCACAGGTCAAGGGATTTCGAGATGCAAGGTTTGGAGGCTACTCGGAGCTACCTCTGGGAGGGAGGGGTGTGGAGGAATGAGAAGGAGAAACCGCCTGCTCCTGGCCTGTGCCAGCTACCCACCGCTCCTGGCAAACATCAGTCTACACAGCTGACACAGAGCCTGGGCTCAGGATGGGCTGGCTCGGGTCCCTCATCCCTCAGTGGGACAGATGGCTCAAGGGCTCAGGGACATGCTGAGGGAGGTGGGGGTAAGGCTTACCCTCCCAGGTCATCCCCTTCTTGTGCAAACATCCTTCCGGGACTGCTGAAAACCCACTAACAGTTTTGAAAGACATGCCAAGAGTGAGCTAAGTCGCTGAGAAATGTAACAAAATATTCATTTTTAATTTAAGAGCTGTCAGCTCAGGAAGTGGGGAGAGCTTCCCTGAGGAAGACTTAGGGGAGGGCAGGCCAGGCTGAAAATGGAGATGTGGTTCTCCTGATTGGGGATCTGCAGGCCCCTTCCAGGGCAGGGCATCATCCTCGCCTCACAGGGGATCCATGGAACTCTTCCATCCAGGGGCTGACACGGCCAGAGCTGACTCTCGAGAAGGCTACCCTGGCACCGGGTTGCACAGGGAAGAGGAGGAGGGCCAGATGGAGGGAGGGCAATACCCCAGAGGCCAGGGGAAGAAATGAGGCTCATGAACATGTAGATGATGAAAAGTAGGAGGCGGCAGCAGGGGAGCTGGCTTGCACGAAAGTGCCATGGGCACAGTGCCCACAGCTACAGTGACTGGGTACCTTCTGTGCCAGGCGTGTCTCACTTCAGTGGGCTCCAAGCTAGTCCTGACCACAACCCTAGGAACTGGGCACCACCACTGCCCTCCTCTCCCCATGCGGCTGCTAGGAATTGTAGTCACAGACCCCATTCAGTTTTCATGGAAACTAAGCAGTGGCTCCCACCGCAGACTGCACCTCTGGTGGCGGTCCGGTGCGACCCTCGTGACCAGCCAGAAACTGTCTACCTGTCTCCACACAACTCAACAGACAGGAGGGTGTCCCCGAATTCCACAGGATCTGAGAAGGCAGATTCACAGACCTCACTCCCCTG
>NW_027397533.1:0-25182 GCF_003265705.2 Callorhinus ursinus | reverse complement strand
ATTTTTAATTTTATCTCATTATGATAAGGAAAGCTAGTTTGTATGACTTTACCCTTCTAAAAATGTTAATAAATGTTTATTGGTCTTATATAAAGTTTATCTTGGAAAATGTTCCATGTTCCCTTAGAAATTATGCCAAAATTTCTATATATATTTAATATCTCTGGGTTTTGGTATACATATATTTATAATTGTGAAGTGTCATTATTATTGTTATGTGTCCTTTTCCTTTCTTACAGTTTTATTTTTGTGTGGAATTAGTATAAATGCCACTGATCTCAATCGGTTACTACTGCAGCACAGTCTTTTTTTTTATCGTTTCATTAACAATCTATCAACGTCTGTCCTTAGAACTAAGGAGAGTATCCTGTAGGCAGCATAGTTATTTTCTCTTTTTAAATCCATTCCATTCTGTCAATCTGTATCTTTTGAATGGGACATTTAATAAGATTACTGGTGGGAAAATAACTCAATGTCTTTTTGTTAAGTCTTTCTTGTTATAGCTATTGCTGTCCCTCATTACCCTTTTTAATGCCTTCATTCTGTTGATTTTTTAATAATGGGATGCTTTTATTTACCTCCTATTTCCTTTTGTCTGTAGTTTATTGATACTTTATTTGTCATTACCATAGTGTATTTGTTTGCTGGGGCTGCCATATCAAAGTATAGCAACCTGGGTTGTAATTATTAATAGTTAATTTTCTCACTTTTCTGGAAGCTACAAGATGGACGGCAAGGGGTTGGCAGAGTTGAATTTTGTTGGGAACCCTTTCCTTGGCTTGTAGGCATCCATCTTCTCTGTCTGTCTTTACATGGCTGTAACTCTAAAAGTGTCTGTATCTTAAACTCCACTTATATGAAATCACGTATATTGGATGAAGGTGACCCATACGATCCATGTTGACTTAATTGCCTATTGGAAGTACTATTTCCATATACAGACACTATAAAATAATGGAGGTTAGGATTTCAACATATGAATTAAGAGGGGACCCAATTCGGTCCACAACACATGTGGATTACAAAAAAAATTTCTACAACACATTACGTTACTGATATTATAGATGAGATTTTTGTATGTGTGGGACCATTATTATGTATTTATAATTTTCAGGTTTGGTTTTTCAAATCTTATAAAAGAAGCAAAGGTGGACTTCTGTGTGTTTTGGTCAAGTTCTCCACACACAAGGCACTTTTAAATTTCCTTAGACTCTCATCCCTGCATTTTTTTTTCTAGAAGCCTTGGATTTGTATTAAATGTCTCTTTGTTAATGTCTTGCTTCCCCCACAAATTGTAGTTCACTGTTGTTTTAATGATCCACTGCAACTGTCCCTGACATCAGAGGCCTTCCAACTATGCCACTTTCCCCATCACTGTTCTGAGCCAGGGACAGACAGAAATCATATGGAGATCCCTCCACAAGTCAGTACTTTATAAGCAAGTATGTTCTTCTTTTGTCTAAACGATGGAACTGAGAATTAAGAAGTGGCCTCCTGACTAAACCACACTGCTCCAGCTGGGGGTATGGCAAGGGGAGGCACAATTCCACAAAATTTCCCAACATTTTGACTAAGGACTTTTTCTTGGTTAAGGATTCACGTGGCTTTTGCAACTTTTTAGCTGGTTTCTGGAGTTCTGACAAAACTATGTTTGTCCATATGTTGTGCTTTATGGAGTGTCTGTGGGAATTGAGGGCTGGCACATTCTAGCCCACCGTCTTGATGTTTTGTCCAAGATTCAAGGGACAGATGTGTCAGCAAGGTTTTAGTATGCCTGAAAGAATGCCATCAGATATACTGATTTATCTAATCTGTTCTCCTCATGACACATCTGCTCTTACTCCCTTCCTAGGACTTGATCAAAGGAAACCAGATACTGTTCCATGTCCATATTGTCATTATTTGTGTGAATTTAAAGGGCCATCTGTATCTAAAGTGATCTCCTGACTTTCCCTTGGTATGGTTTTTGGGCTCAGACACCAAAATGTGTGGATTCAAACTGTGTCTCATGTGGTAGAAAAACAGGCATTTGTTAAGTAAGGTTGGGAGTCTACCCTCCAGCTGGGAGGAAGTCAGCCATGAACAGTGATGTGATTGCATTGGGCTGGATATGTGGTTGCTGTATATAGTAGGAAATATCTTCTTTAGTTTCAGAGACATGTCTTGGTGGAGGGAAAAGAATCTTCACAGTAACAACCACTCAGCTATCAGATAGGTGTTTAATCTGCTGAGTTCCCTGAGGTAAGTGAAAAGAAATTTGCAAATGACACTATAGATAAAGGGCTGGTATCCAAGATCTATAAAGAACTTCTCAAACTCAACATCCATAAAAAATAATCAAGTCAAAAAGTGGGCAGAAGATATGAACAGACACTTCTCCAAAGAAGACATACAAATGACTAACAGACACATGAAAAAATGTTCATCATCATTAGCCATCAGGGAAATTCAAATCAAAACCACATTGAGATACCACCTTACACCAGTTAGAATGGCAAAAATGGACAAGGCAAGAAACAACAAATGTCGGAGAGGTTGTGGAGAAAGGGGAACCCTCTTACACTGTTGGTGGAAATGCAAGTTGGTACAGCCGCTTTGGAAAACAGTGTGGAGGTTCTCAAAAAATTAAAAATAGAGGGTGCCTGGGTGGCTAAGTTGGTTAAGCGACTGCCTTCGGCTCAGGACATGATCCTGGAGTCCCGGGATCGAGTCCCGCATCGGGCTCCCTGCTCAGCGGGGAGTCTGCTTCTCCCTCTGACCCTCTTCCCTCTCGTGCTCTCTATCTCTCATTCTCTCTCTCTCAAATAAATAAATAAAATCTTTTAAAAAAATTAAAAATAGAGCTACCCTATGACCCAGCAATTGCGCTCCTGGGTATTTACCCCAATGACACAGATGTAATGAAAAGAAGGGCCCTAAAGTTCATAGCAGCAATGTCCGTAATAACCAAACTGTGGAAAGAGCCGAGATGCCCTTCAACAGATGAATGGATAAAGATGTGGTCCATATATACAATGGGATATTACTCAGCCATCAGAAAGGATGAATACCCAACTTTTACATCCACATGGATGGGACTGGAGGAGATTATGCTAAGTGAAATAAGTCAAGCAGAGAAAGTCAATTATCGTATGGTTTCACTAATTTGTGGAAAATAAGGAATAATATGGAGGACATTAGGAGAAGGAAGGGAAAAATGAAGGGGGGGAAATCGGAGGGAGAGATGAACCACGAGAGACTATAGACTCTGAGAAACAAACCGGGTTTTAGAGGGGAGGGGGGTGGGGGGATGGGTTAGCACACTGATGGGTATTAAGGAGGGCACATACTGCATGGAGCACTGGGTGTTATACACAAACAATGAATCATGGAACACTACATCAAAAACTAATGATGTAATGTATGGTGACTAACATAATAAAATTAAATTAAAAATAAAAAAAGAAATTAGAGTGCTTTGATGAGTTTCCTACAACTTATATTGAAAAGGAAAATATGCAATTACTATTTAAAGAGATACATTTCAGTTTGATGATTATGTAGTGTGAATTCTATTATGCATCTGACATGCATTTTCTCAATTGGGAATATTTCTTAGGTGGCTATGTTATCATCATATTGCTTAAGTGATTTATGTGAAAAGAATATAGAGTTAAGTATTTGAGATTTATTTGGTCTTATATCACATATGAGTCATCCCAGGTTTAAAAGACAAAGCGGATGAGGACCACATTGTCACAGTGAGATAGGGCCAGAGTCTGGTACCAGTGTGTACTTCTAATGTAAGAGAGCATGACCCTGGGACATCCTTGTATTCTTGATGGGGCTAGTGAACATTTTTGATTCTTTCTTCTCTAAACCATAACATTTTGCATTATATTAAGCACAAATTTATATCCAACAATATTTTTGAAAAAATGAAAATATTTAAGACAGGTAAAGTATTTCAGGAATTAGGAGCCCTCAGTTTTCCATTATCAACGGACAGAAGAGCTTTCAGTCTCTCTTCTCATCCCCAATGTGACTGGGTAAAAAGTCCATGTGGTCACCTGTGGAAAGTTGAAAGGCCTAAACTACTCGTCATACCCTTGCTGCCCACTGCTGGCCTGCCAAGAACCCTGTCCCCTCTCTCCAGAGAAAACGAAGTCACTCGGATGGGGAGGGTGGATTCTCGCATTGTGACCAGCGAGGTTGGGGAGCAGAGGTTCACTGAGGTCTAGAGGGCTGGGCTCTGCGGTGTCAGAACTCAGAGGCCATGTGACATGGCCCTTCCACTCACAGATGGGGAAATGGATGTCCAGAGAGGAGAGGAGTTGGCCCGCAACCACAAAACCCCATCTCGAGCTCTTCTCCAAGTGCCATTTCAGGAGACAATCCCCCATTTCCAGAAGGTAGCAACTGGGGTTCCAGGCCCCAGATAGAGCCACAGCCCATACCCCATTCGAAAAATGCCCAGGTTTTCCTGGGGCTGCATGCACCCTTCCACCCGGCGACCACACGTGTCATCAGTGGTGAGGTTGTGGACAGGGGACTCAGCTGCTAGTTTCTCCCACTCTAAAAGGGGACAGGGCCCCGCATTCTGGTACACATCACCACTAGGCACCATATATGGCCCCTGCACTTCAGAGACCACTAAGGGAATGACCAGCAGTGCCCCTACCCCTGTGAGAGCCCCTCCCATACTCACCTATCTCTTTCAAGAATCCCCAGCCAGCCACCCAGCAGGCCTGGGGAACTCCAGGTGGGCCCGCCCTAAATTGGGGCAGGCAGCCCATTCCGATGAATTGCCCACAGGGAACAGGAGGGGTGATCTTCATGAGAGCGATGTCATTGTGCTCTAAACTGGGGATGTATTTCACATGAATGATGATTTTCTCGACATCTCTCTCCTGTTGAGGCGGTTTCGCTGGCTTATTGTTCCCATACACAATTTCCCTTGTTCCAAAAATCAGTCTCCAGTCATATACTTTTCTGTGGGCACAGAGGCAAACCAGGTCATCCTCAGAAAGGACGGGCTCGACAGAAACCTCTGGTGACCATGATCCTCAGAGCCCTCCCTCAGCAAGGGCCTGGGCCCACCCACTCGCGGTCTGGTTGCCACAAGACCAAGAGCCCCGGGGAGACTGCGCACAGAGAGCCCTGGAGAATGTCCCTTTCTGGGAAGATCCTTTCTGAAGACCCCTCCACGCGCTCCCACACGTACTTTTTGGAGAGGAAGCAGTGGGCATCAGTAAGCAGCCAATGGGAGTTCAGCAAGGTGCCTCCGCACGCATGGTACCTTCGGTTATTATGGGACATGAATACCTGGAGGCTGACCATCCAGGGCCAGGCCCCGATTGTTGCATCCTGCCCTCCGACAATACGGCCACTTCCCAGTGGGTACTGCCTGAACCGTAAACCACAGGGGGCACTGGGGAGAGAGCAGGGGCACAGTTCTAACCAAGAAGGACACAGCCTGTCCTCGCACCTGCACGATGGGGAAATCAGGGCTAGGGGGCTGGGCAAAGTGGGGCAACAGGGAGTGTGGGTGGTCCGAGGGGGAGCTGCTGAGGAGAGGCGCTGTCAGGGTGGTAGGGAAGCCGGAAGCTGCAGGCTTCAGGAACTGGTTTGGAGGAGTATGAGTTCTGGGGTCTTGTGGGTGTAGCCCCAAGGCGAGGACAGAAGGCGCCGTAGGAAGCAGGACTGATGATAAGGGCCTTAGAAATATGGGAGATCCTGAGGCAGATGGGGAGGCTAGAGGTGGAGAGAGAGAGGTGTAATGGCTTGAGGTCTTTAGAGCCAATTCTGGGCGGGAGACTCAGGAAACAGCCACAGGGGTCTTGGGGCTGCAGTGTGGGGTTGGATGGTGGCAGGAGGGAGAGTAGCCAAGGCAGGTCCAGTGATCGCAGGTGTGGGGAGGAGCGGGGGTCCAGGGATGGAAGTTCTGGGAACTGGGGAGAGGCCACAAGAGTTTGGGGGTACCTTGGGGACAGTCAGAGTCTAAGGTGGAGGCGGGACCCTAGAAGAATGCCATGACAATACCCTGGGGTCTTTGGGGTCAGCCACAGGTGGGGCACCTTAGTATCTGTGGGAAGAAAGGGGTTTCTAAAAATTGGGACTTGATGTGCAAGAGGCAGTGAGGTCAGTCTCTAGGTGAGGGAAGGACCTCAGCGTCTGTGCTACGGGAGGCAAAGAAGCCCGGGGTCAGCCCTGGCGTCTCTTGGCTGATGAAGCTGGGAGCAAGGATGGTCTGAGTTGGGGATGTGGGTCACACCCCTGAGACCCAGGGGACTACTAAGGCCGAAGCTTGGCCTCCTTCCTAGTCCTGGACAGAGGGAGTCTGGGTGGGGCTTGCTATTCAGAAGACACACTTTCCACCCCATGGAGGTGTCCGTGACACTTACTCACACGTGGCATTATCATTGGCAACCACAGACACTGCCAAGGCCAGCAGAATGGCAGTTGGCAGCACCTCTATCATACTCCTGCCCCAGCCTGGCCTGGAAGCCCAGTGACCTCACAAAGCTCTGTGGCC
Organism: Callorhinus ursinus; assembly: GCF_003265705.2. NCBI lineage: Eukaryota > Metazoa > Chordata > Mammalia > Carnivora > Otariidae > Callorhinus > Callorhinus ursinus. The sequence goes on along the minus strand of NW_027397533.1, from coordinate 18,668 downwards.
TCCTGACCAATCAGCATGGCTACATCACCCCCACACCCCCCCCAATAGTCAGGCTAGGCAGGAGCCCTTTAGCTTAACTGGTTCAGGCTGAAACAAGATCCCAGCTTTCTGTACTGGCTCCTCTGCACCCCTCGGGTGATGGGGGCTTATGTGCAGCCCCCTCCCTATGTCCCAAGGCCAGGATCTTCATTCCCAGTTACCCTTCGAAGGTTCCGTATTATCTGAGGATCCAGTTTTGTGCAGTGTCAGGGTCTGCCCCTCATGCAAGCTGCAACCACAGTTCCTATTCCAAATCATGGGTTGAGGGGCAGCTCTGTCCCTCTGTGTCAAGATGATGCAGCATGTCAATGGTCACAGGGTGTCGGGCTTAACAGATTAATCGATCCTTAAACCCGTGTAGGGCAAATTGTCTTTCCCTCTTCCAAGTACATACTATCAGCACACTTTTCAAAGAGCCACTTTGAAGTTCTCTAATTTAGGACTACAAAGCCCAACTTTCTATTCACTGCTGAGTATCACAGGGTCTGGTGTTTCCTACCTGAGTGTCTCCAGGTCTCCTCTCTGGGACCTACATGCAGGAAAATGTGTCTCCTATACCTGAGGGTCAGGAATTCTCACCACAATCACCTGAATATCCTGAGGTTTCATTTTTCTGATTGTCAGGAGATGGCATCTCACCGACGAGAGGATGACAAATGCTCACCTCACATACCTGCATGTTAGGAAGTTTCACCTTCCTGTAGGACTGTGAGGAGGTCACACCTCCACCTGCATGAAGGGCAGTGTTCCCTCCTCTCCCTGAGTGTAAGTTCTCCACCAGACAATCTGAGGATCAAGACGTTGTCCCTTGCCTGCCAGCGTGTCAGGACACCTCATAGCTTCATCCTGAGTGTTACGAGTTTTCAGATTGTCAAATGAGCTTTATTCTCCTGCTAACTTTCTAACTGAATGTCGCACTTTCTCAGCTCCCATAACTTTCAGGAGGTCAATGCCTTTCAACTGAATATCCAGTAGGTCTTATATATCTTTACCTGAGTATCAGGAGCCATCATCTCCTAACACTAACCCTAACCCTTACCCCGAACCCCTACCCCTACCACTAACCCTCACCCTGACCCCTCACCCTCACCCTAAACCCTAACCCTAAACACTAACCCTAACCCGTACCCTAACTCTAACCCGTTCAATAACCTTAACCCTAACCCCTACCCCAACCCCTACACCTACCCCTACCCCTACCCCTAACCCTCACCCTCACCCCTCAACCTCACCCTAAACCCTAACCCTAAACACTAACACTAACCCGTACCCTAAGCCTAACCCGTTCAATAACCTTAACCCTAACCCCTACACCTACCCCTACCCCTAACCCTAACCCTCACCCTCACCCTCAACCCTCAACCTCACCCTAAACCCTAACCCTAAACCCTAACCCTAACCCTAAAACTCACACTCACCCTCAACCTAACCCTAACCCTCACCCTAACCCAGGGCTGCTCAGCAGAGAATCTGGAAGGCCGGCCCTCCAGAGCCCCTGCTAGCCCAGCCAGAGACTCCCTGAGCCCAGAGCGAGCCCTCCCCTGCCTGACCAGCCACACACTGGCCCCTGACCTTCATGATGGCCTGTTCTTCACCCTGAAGGTAAGCTGGCCGACTAAGAGGGGGAGTTCAGCTGGTGGGACAGGCTGTAGCTACAGGACGGAGTGACACGTCTGAGCTAGCAAGAACCAACTCTGGTCTCCCTCCCGGAGCCTGCCTGGGAGCTGGAATCTGGGTGCCTTAGGGGCCAGCACACAGCAGGGTCTGCACTGAACAGGGAGCCATGGCCCCCAGGGAGAGTCCACTCTGCCCCCTCCCCGCTCCTGCCTGGCCTCACCTCTCCTCACTGTGGGGCTGCAGGACACGGAACCAGGCCCCATAGGGATGGCTCGGTTCCAGCTTGTAATGATTTTGCAGCCCCCAGAGCCCCTGGATTTCCTGGGGCCGGAGGGAGGACTGGCTGTGGACCAGGACTGGGCTGGGGAGGATGCAGGGCCTTGCGGAGAGTGAAGGATGGGGCAGGGGCCAAGTCCTGGCGCCACTGCTCATGTCTAAAAAGGGCTGAAATCCCTGAATGCCCACGGGGTCCCTCATTACAGTAACGACCCCGTTCACACTCGGGCATCCTGCTGGTGGGCCCCTACTCCCCAGCCTCCTTCCCGCCCCTCTGACCCGAGCCAGGGCTGCAGCCAGGGACAGGCTGGACGTCCGTCCCAGGTCCTGCCAGGAAGACAAGGCAGAAGGAGGAGAGGAGAAGGGGATGGGGTGGACAGATCTCCCTGTCCTGAGTCAGCCACCACTGATGCCTCCAGGTCCTCTGGCCCAGCCCTGCACTTAGCTGGACCCTGAGAGGGAGTCTGCATTCCAGGCCAGCTGGGTGGGGGGTATTCAATGACCTGTGCGTCCCCAGATGTCCTACCCACCTGGCCTTGCACCCTAAGGCCTGCCGCCCAGGGTGGGCGTGGTTGCGGGGCCCAGCGGACTTTGGGGCCACAGAGCAGTCGGCTGTGGTGAGGGAATGTGGGGGACCGGTAAGGTGCAGAGCCATGTACATCTCCCGCAGGGCTGGTTCGCCATACAGGTGCTGTGTGCAGGTCCCCTTTGCACAACTGGCCATGACACACCTGGCTGGCCCTCTCGTTGGGGAGGCCTGGGTGGCTGGTGCACCTGTTCCCCACCTACCCCTGGAGGAGTGGCCACCTTCAACCGTTTCCATGTCCAACCCTCAGGGACAGGTGGGAACCTGGGTCAAGAGAGGCAGGCACTGGCCCAAGACAAATGAGGGGTGCAGAGCCCAAGGAGCAGGGCTGCTCTCCAGTCCTAGGCCAGCCCCAACCCTCCCATGAGGTTCGCTTTGGGGGTGAGAGCCCCTCAGATCTTCAGGGATAGCTACCCACCATATCCCATGTGGGGACATGACCTTGGCATCCCCAGGCACGTAGAGGCATGTGCACCTGCACACCCACCCCCACACACACACCACTCTGACTGCCCACCTGGGGGTCAGAAGGGGAGGACACCCAGGGAGCGAGGTGGGGGACAAGGGGGAAAGAAGAAAGAGGTTGGATACAGCTGGGCCATGGGGCAGGGCATCAGGACTCCTGGCAAGGACCCAAATCCAGAGCATGGGGAGGGGAGACAGGCCAGGCTGATGGTCAGGGGTCCCCAAGGGCCCCAGGGGGTTACCAGGGCACTGGGAAAAGACAGGGTCTGGGTTCCGTTGTCCACCACCACCCTGGGCACTTGGGAGTAGGAAGAGATACCCAGCCCCAAGTCCAGAGGGCTATAGCACAAAAGGTCTCAACTTACTCTGCTGTCACTTGTGCTGCAGAGATGCAGTGTCCCAAGGGTCCCACAGGCTTGTAGAAGAGCCTGTTGGCCTTGGATCTCTATCCCTGACCCACTGTGCTCCCAGTGCTGGGGAAATGCTTTGTACTCCCTCGAGGTCCTTCTCAGCAGAGGACAGACTGGAGGCTTGGGGGGCAGAGGACCTGGGTACGCAGAACGTGGCAGAGCACTGGGCCACCAGTCTGGAGACCAAGGTCAGGGCCCTCCTTGTTGCAGCCTCAGGTTCCCCATGTGGAAGAGGATCCAGAATCACTGCTCTGGTCAGGGGGAGGAGGCCTTAGGAAGGAATGGAGCACCAGGACCGGAGAGGGAAACGGAGACAAGGGAGGCTTCTGTGGTTTCTCACATCGCCCATGGAACCCACAGATCCTGCTCCTGTGAGAGACACAGACACAGAGACAGAGAAGGAGACAGAGAATGAACACAGGACAGAGAGAACCAGGAGAAGTCATAGACTTTCCTCCACCAGCTTGGAAATGACATCCCGGCATTTTGTGCCATTCTATTCCTGAGAGCGCCGTCCCACAGGCCATCCACCCTGGAGGGGAGGGGATTCCACAGGGATGTGTGACCAGGATTCAGGGGTGCCAGGGGCCCCTGTGGGGATTGCCCAGCACACAGGCACAGACGAGGCCCAGGGACCTGAGCCTAACCCTAATGGGAGGCCCTGGAAGTCTGTGTTGTGAGAGGACAAGGTCAGAATCCATTCATTACTACCTTCCCACGGGGGCTGGGACACAGGCAGGAGGGGGGTGGTTTTGCCTGGACCCCAGAATAGACCCAAGCCCCTCCGAGCTGTGTTCCATGCCAAGCCCAGCTCCTGGCTCATCCTTGCATTGCCAAGTATGCACCAGCCTCCTGTGAAGGCAGGTATGGAACATGTGTAGAGGTCCTATCCCTGATGGTGTCCCTAGAAGTAGAAGCCAGAACACCCCGATGTGCAGATGGGGAGCCTGGGGAGGCCCTGAGAGGCACAGGGCCTGTCCAGGGTCATAGCCCTGGTCACGCAAGGAGTCCGGTCTGAACCCAGCTCTGTGCCCTCACAGCAGGGACACCGGCTGCACCCAGGCCTCCCCGGGGGCTGTGGGTGGGCTGTGTGGGTGTCACTGTATGGATGGGGCATGCAGGGAGGGTGAGCATTGAGTAGCCGAGGGAGGGGGGCCCTCGGGGGGCTCTTGTGTGAGGAAGAAGTTGGGTAAGGGGACCCCAGGCAGTGGTGACTTCACTTCCCTGACCACAGAGCCCAACAGAATTTGGAACCCCAGTAACCAGGCACCCACATTCCACAGACAGCCCCCTGCCCAGCTCATTTTGTTGGAGATCCTCAAACCAAGATGTTCACATGCTGCTTTCTGAGGTCCGGAGGCTGCAGGCGGAAGAAAGCGCGCCCTGCAGACGCTGTTCCCCGCTGCGGATTTCATGTCAGGGCTCCCCACCGCCTCTGGCCATTTGGCCAGAAGGACAGAAAGGTGACAGCAGGAGGCCCAAGGCCAGCCACCCAGACCCACTCGCTCTGATGACCTGTGTAGCCCCAGGTGCCCTCCCTGTGTGTGTGTGCGTGTATGAGTGAGTGTGTGTGTGGGTGCACGTGTGTGGATGGGTGTGTGTGTGTGTGTGTGTGCGCGTGTGTGTTTGTATGTGTGTGTAAAGAGGGGTCATGCAGGGTGGGGCCACCCCAAGCAGGAGCAGACTGATGGGGGTCAGATACCCAGTGGGCAGGTCATGTTCAAGGTCAAGCCTGGCAGTGTGGGATGGGGTGTGTGGGCGCTGCCCGTTCTGTCCAAGGTTTATCCCGATAGGCATGCAGCCATGGGTCACTGCACCCCGGATGCAGGGCTCTGCACACACAGGTCTGTGTCAGATCTGGGAGCAGCAGGGGGACTGGGCAGGAGGACAGTGCGGATGGCCGGGCAGGGCTGTGCTGCCTCGGGGCCGGCTACCGATCCCTGTCTTTGCAGAAGGCCACGGAGGGCATGGAGAGACAGCTGGCGGACATGCCCTCCTCCCTGACAGAGGGGTTGACCCCACAGGCATCCCGAGAAACAGGTGCTGGGGATTGCCAGGCAAGACCTCCGACACCACCCGGACCACTGTCCCAGGTGGTCGTCCACCGGACAGTGGTCCAGGAGCCGGAGCCCACAGAGGCCGAGGCCGAGGGTGAGAAGGCTGGGACTGGGTGTTTGTGGTATGTGGGGACGGGTCGGTGCTGGCCCCACAGGGAGGAGCCCCCAGAGGCTGGTGTGGGGCCAGGAGCAACGAGTGGACACAGAGAACACAGCAGGTGGACTGCAGTTGGGGAGACGTCCCCGTGAGGGGTCCTACCCGGCTGTGGCTTCTCTGGGAGGCCCTGGGCTGGGCTCTGTCTCTGCAAAGGCCCACAGAGAGCAGGCATAGGGGTGAGCTTTTCTCCTCTCACAGCTGCTCCACCACCTGAGGAGCTAGAGCCGGATCTGGGGGGAGGAGTGGTGCCTGCAGTGACTTCAGGAGGAGACCAGGAGCTGGCAGGTGACCTGGCACCTGCCCACGGAGAGCCTTGCGCTGTCCAGGAAGAACTGGCACTTGCTCCTGCTCCAGCCCCTGCCCCTGCTACAGTTCCTGCCACTCCCCCTTCCCCCAACGCAGCCCCTGCTCCTGCCCCTATCCTAACCCCTGCCCCTACTCCTGCTCCTGCAGGGCTCCCACAGCCACATCCAGAGCACACAGCCCTGCAGGGAGAGCTCCTTGTACAATTGCCCTTAGTTCCATCGCTGGAACCCGAGACCCCGCACGATTGTTTCATCCCCTCCCCCTGTGTTCTTTCTCTCTGGTACATATTAACTGTTATTTTATCCTTCCATGTCTTATATACTGTGTATTATTTGTTTTAAATAAAATTACTTGTTTTCAATTGAACACATCATGAGCATTAAGTACAAGCCCAACGCTGTGCCACCACACCCCAGAACATTGCCGCAGAATATCTCATTCCCCAAAGGAATCCCCGAACCAGAAGCCCTCCTTGCCCGTTTCTCCTCCAGCCCAGACCATGGCAACCCCTAAGCTGCTTTCTCTCTCTGTTCCTTTACCTATTCCTGATGTTTCTGTAATTGGAATCACACAATAGGGGCCTTTGTGTCTGCCCCCTATTTTCGAAGGGGACTCGTTTTCTTCTGTGTTTATTTGTCATAAAATTTCCCTTATTTGATATTGACATCCCCGATGGATTACACATCAGATGTAATCATAGATTACATAGATTACAATTTCTAAAGGGAATGGTGGGCACAATCTCGGGGCCGAGACCCCTGGTCCTGCTGGGACACCACAGCCTGACCCCAGACAGAACAGGGCTGGTTACTCCTGTGACCCACACAGAAACCAGGGAAATGCAGAAAGCTGGAAGACACACCACAAAGGGCAAAAGCATTGCTCACAACCTAAGGCCAGAGAAAGGTTTCACCTGACTCTGGTCCAAACCACGCTCCAAGTCTCTGGGTTCCACAGGGACGGAGACAAAACACATGCAAGTCCAAGGTGGAAGGATAGGCACGCAGGGAATATGTGTCAGAGATGCGGGAGCACCTGGGGAAGGACTCCGGCAAAGGAAACACTATGGAGGCAGCGCTGGTCACCCTGAGACTGGCAGGTGTCTGGTCTGGGGACCAGCAGCCCTGGGGAGAACGTGAGGAAGTACAGGTCCCCTGGAGAGAACGGTGACAGGCACACCTGTCTGGGAGAACAGTGAGCAGCACCCATCCCAGGCCACAGGGGCACCCATCCTCAGCCTCGGCCTCAGCCCCGGAAACTCTGGCTCGGTTTTTCACACACGTATTGTCAGGAGTGTTCATCACAGCGGTGCTGGAGAGAGCAGGGAATGGAACAACACTAATGCCCAAGGAGATGGATGGGATCCACGGTTCCAGGTCTCATGATAGAATGCCCTGTAGCTACTGTCCCGGTGTCATCCGGGGCACAGGATCCGGGAAGCCCCTCCTAAGACCCACCCCTCCTGCCACCCTGCCCCTGGGAACATTGAGTATTGTTTGAGGAGGAGGGGGAGAGGATCCAGGATGACAGCGGGTCCAAGGAGAAGGAAGGTCAGCACTGGGAGGACAGGTGGACGTGCCCTGAGCCACCATCTAGGGCCCGGGCTGTGATGCCCTTGGACTTCACCCCAAATAAGGACTCCTGATTTATGAACCAAGCTTCTGTGGTTTTACTCCCTCCCTCATTCATTCTCTCCCTCATTCATTCCCCACCTCCAACCCTCCCTCCCCCTCCCTCCCTCCCTCCAACCCTCCCTCCTTCCTCCCTCATTCAGCAGAGGATCTGGGGTCCCTGCTGTGTACTGAGCACTGGAGCTTCATCAGTGAGCACCCCCCAAACCACATGGTCACGTCCACTGTGGGAGGTGACGGGGGCAGTCCTCAGGTCTAGCAGTGGTGATGAGCACCAGAAATCTGCTCCTGAAAACACAGGCCAGTTGCACAAAGAAAAGAATGGAAGACCCAAGCTTAGCATTTCCTCTAGAAAAATCTAGTCCTGATAAGTGATGAAAAGTAAGTATATCCTAGACTTCATGCAATGTGAGTTCTACTGGCAGGTACCTACTGATTCCTAGAACCAACAAAGAGTAAATCATCCAGTGTCGATGGCGGTGTTGTGAACCAACTTTTCAGACCAAATGCCAGCATTTCAGCCAACATCTCCAGGGTCTCTGAGTTTTCCCAAGGGTCTCTGCGATTCTCTGATCCTTCCATCAACCTCCTTGGGAAGCTCTGTCCTGTCGTCTTCCTTGTCTCCTGCCTCTTCTGGGACCCTTCCATGGCCTCCCCGCCAGGGCCACCCCCACCAGGACTCCCTGTGCCCCCTGGCCTGACACCCGCATCCCACGCTGGGTCCTGTGAGCCGGTGCTTTTTGCAAGGACTGTGTGCTCCCTCTGGGGTCACTTGCCATCTCCCTTGCAGTGGCCTGGCTCTTCCTGCGTTGGGTCTCCTCTGAGCAGTCTGTGAGGACAGACTGTGCCCATGTCACGGGCACGGAAGCGAGATTCCAGAAGGTCCAGACGACCTGCTCCCAGTCCCAGCGTGTGGAGCCTGGGTCAAGGATGGTCTGCGAACAGAGGAAGACTTGGGCCCAGGGAGACTGAGGGAGGATGTGGCACAGTGAGCCTGCAGGAGGAGAGTGAGCACTGTGGCATCCTGGCGTACAGGCCTGTTGGGAGACCATGTCACACTGGCTCTGTCCCCAGGGCTGGGGGTTGTCAGGGTATCCACCCTCCGAGGCTGTAGGCTGACAGTGACTGGCAGGAGAGGAGGTGCACCTGATGCAGGAGAGAACCCTCAGGCAGAGAAGAGGGGGCAGGTGCTCCCCCAGCAGCTGGAGGAACTCAGGTTATCCACCCTCCCAGGCTGCAGGATGGCAGTGGCTGGCAGGAGAGGAGGCACCTGGTGCAGGAGAGAGCCCTCAGGCAGAGAGGAGGGGGCTGGTGCTCCCCCAGCAGCTGGAGGAACTCAGGGTAGCCACCCTCCCAGGCTGCAGGATGGCAATGGCTGGCACGGAAGGAGGCACCTGGTCTAGGAGAGAGCCCTCAGCCAGAGAGGAGAGGGCAGGCTCTCCCCCAGCAGCAGGTGCACTGGGGCAGGCCGAGGGGTCATCTGTGGACAGCAGTGCCTGCAACTGGGGTCTCCACACAGACCCCCCTCCTCAGGCTCAGCACAAGCTTGTCTGGATGGCCTTTGTCTCCCAAATACAAATTCTGGCCCAGGACCCTCCTCAAGCCCTGACTCCCAATCCTTTGACCTCAGCTCAAGTGACAAGAAACGTCCAATAGTTTAGGTGGGGTTGGGTACAAAGGGACATTTGCTTTTCTGGCTCATGCTGTAACATTGCTGGCATTTTAAAGATCTCAGGGCTTTGATTCAAAAACGGTAGGATGCCGCGGACCCCAGTCGGCTTTCTGGAAACCTGCCTCTGGGCCTTGCAGCCCTCCCATCCGACCAGTTCTGCTCAGAATCCCTCCAGGTCACAGACCCACAGTCTTGGCTCCTCAGATGCCCGGACAAAGCACCTTCAAAACACGATCCCGGTGGGGCAGCAGGACACACTGAGGATTCCAGCAAATATGCCTCCCAGAAACTGAGGGTACTGCTAGATGAGCTGTCTAAAAACAGCCATGTCAGGGTTCCAGGAAGATACCAGAGGCACAGGAGTAACTGAGGAGCATCTGAAGGTCAGGTAGGGGCCGTCAAAACTTCCAGACCCTTCCTCCCTAAAGCTCCTCATTCCTCAGTCTTTCTTCTGGTGATTCTGCTTGGTTTCTATTTGCCCCAACTGTTATCCATTGCCTTAGGCAGCAGAGACTCACGTATGCCTTTAAATCTTTTGGACATTGAATGTCCTCCAGTAGCCACTTCACTACTGGGACAGTTGGTAGCAAACAAGAAGTCCCAGAGGACTCCAAGGGTCTGGACTTGGTGTTTCCCTCTCCTGAGATGGGGACACCTGTGGGAGGTGCAGGTGGTCAGCTGAGGGAGGGGGGCAGGCACCTGACGTGGACAGATGGGGTATAGGTGAGGCCCGAGGCCTCTGGAGTATGTGCCTGGCATCCAGACTGAACAGGTCTTCAAAGCTGCAGACTGGCTGGGACCATCTTCAGGCTGAGGAGGAAGGTGAGGGGAGCAGAGGGGCCTGAGGAGGTTCGGCTCAGACAGGAGAGGGCTGAGCCACACTTTGGGGGGGAAGTGGGTCAGGTTCAGGCTCACAGGGACAGACCTTGAGGCCATTATGCCATGTGAAATAACCCAGTCCCTAAAGGACCGACACCGGAGGACCCCACTTGTGAGGGATGGAGAGCACTCCCATTCAAAGAGGTGGAAGGAGCTGCTGGGTGCCGGGGCTGGGAAAGGGGAGTGGGGGGTTAGGGTCTCATGGGTAAAAGAAGTGACTCAGGAAGTCGGGGCCATCGCGAGTCCCTGGAGGTCCTAGGAGCAGGGAGCCTGTATCTTAGTTCTCGCTCTCATGCTCTGCCCCTTGTTGGGTGACTGAGCTCAGTAAATGCTTGCTAAGACACAGTGCAGGCAGGTGGTCCAGAGAAAGTGCACAAGTGCAAACCCGCTGGTGGTCACTGAGGAATCCCAAGGGGACACGCATCCAGACAGAGCGAGTGCCCACATTTCAAAAACACCAGCACAGAAATAGCCATTTAAAACCAAGGCAGGAACCTTATATAGCCCAGAGGGCTCCACGCTCCTGGAGGGCGAGCTAGTGGCCACAGCCAAGGCCTCTGGTGGTGAGGGCACTGGGGAGTCTGAGAGGTGGCTCAGCGCACCCTGACCCTGAAGCCCCATGGCTGCAGTGAGGTGTAAGGACTGGGAGGGAAGACCCAGCCAGCACCCGTTCTGGGCCCATGCCTGCTACAGGACTGCTGCCAGCCCCAACAGGCGATGTCTGTTTAGAACCACGGAGAAAACCTTTTCACTCAATAGTTCTTTTTAAGATGGTTGCTCAGCATTGACACAGAAAAACATCTGACATAAAACTGGAGCCATTCACAGCTGTAAAGGACCCAGAAATAATCAAAATGTAGTGACCACAAAGAGAGGAACTTATGCCCCCAGGCAGGCCTCCTGTGCGCAGGAGTGTTTGGGGCGCTGGCATGCCCGTGCAAGCAGTGCTGGGTTCCACTGTTTCCCTCAAGGGGACAGAAGTAGGAATCTGCTCTGATGGCTCCACTCAAGGCAGCACCACCTGATGGAGATGGGGCCAGCCCCGCGTGAGTTCCAGATGTCCTGGTGACTCTTGGGCACAGCCACAAATCTCAGTTTCTTCATTACTCAGGGAATGATGGGGGGCCAGCCTAGCAGCCTCAGGTCCTGCAGGTCCTCCAGGGGCCAGGCCAGCAGCCGTGGGTCCTGCATGGCCTCTGGGGTAGCCCCTCATGAGTTCTGTCTGTCCTGGTGATTCTTGGGCATGGCCCGAATCTCAGCTTCTTCATGACCAGAGCCACCCCATCAGCTGCGGGTCCCACAACTCCTCTGGGGACAGCGCCTCATGAGTTCTGGGTGTCCTGGTGATTCTTGGGCACAGCCATGAATCTCAGCTTCTTCATGACCCGGGGAATGATGGGGGGCCAGCCCAGCAGCCGTGGGTCCCACAGGTCCTCCAGGGACAGCACCTTGGTGGGCCTGTGGCCCAGCAGGTACCTGTTCAGGTGGCACTTATCGGGCCACACGGCCTCAATCCCATTGGCCCAGTTGACCCCCATCACCTGGTGACAGGCCGAGGTCAGTCAGGGAACCTCCACCACCAATTCCCAAAAAAGGCCCCCATGTAGTAAAAGTTGCCCTGGTCCCTGGGGATGTGGGTCTGGGACTGTGTCCAGCGCTCGTAGCTAAAGTCCTCATGGGCTACCCAGTAAAACCCGGGGTGTGGGGTGCCAAAGAGGGGGGACAGGATCTCCATGCACACATGGTCCCAGAACTTCATTCCCGCATCCACGTCCACGCACACCAGGTCTTCCATGTCACAGAGGAAGCGCTGCTCGCGGAAGCGGCTGATCATCACTCTGTGCTGCATGGACACATACTGCCAGAGCAGGACGCCGTGGACCTCGACGACCACCACCCTCCGGCCCTCCCAGAGTGGCCCACAGGGCACAGCAACCAGCTGGTCGGTGAAGACGTAGTAAGTGATCCTGTGTCCACCATGAGGACCACCACCCTCCGGCCCACAGGGAGGGGCACACGGGGCCTGGCAGCCGGCTGATTGGTGAAAACCTAGTAGTTGATCCCGTGCCCCACCATGAAGTGCTTCTCTGCCGTCTGCAAGAACAGCTCCAGGGAAGACCATGCATCCACAGGGGCAGTGGACAGGGCAGGAAGAGGGTCACTGCCAGAGGCTGGCAGCAGGACCCCAGAGTTGGGGGCCATGGACATGTGCACCTTCTTCAAGGGGGTGGACCCTGGGCTGCCTTAAGCAACAGCCACCTCCTGAACTTCCTGAGGGAATCTGCCAGCAGGACCTCCTTAATGCTTGTTCCCAGAGATGGGGGCCATCAGTACCCCATCTTCCAAAGGGGAGCCTGAGGCTTTGGAGGCTGGAAACCCATGCAGCCCCACAGCATGCTGGAGCCAGGAACACTCCCCCTGTGCTGAGCTCCTGGGCAAACCGTGCAGGTGCCCTCCACTGGCCGCCCCCCTGCAGATCCCATCCCCACCTTCCAGGAGGGAAGCACCTTTGGGCACAGCCCTCATTTCTATGTCTTACAGAGTGGCTAGGATCAGCAGGGCCGGCCACCCGTCCCACTTTGCTTTGAGTGGGCTGCCACTGGCCCCCACAAACCTGTCTCCACTTCCTGTAGGGTCCTCCCTGGAAGGCTGCTGGACATCCTGCTGACCAGGTGCTCAGTAAGCCACTGGTATTCCTAGGAGGGGTCACCCTCAAACTCTGCCACATCAGGAATCAGGTCCAGCCCATCGACAGGGAATGCAAAAGATGACACCAGGAAGAAGAGGGGGCTTGCTTAGGCCCCAGGCTTGAATCCAAGGGTGTGAGCTTCCAGGTCCAGTCTACATCTCCCCGGCCCCAAAAGGTTGGAAGTTTTGTCCAACCATGTCCCATGGCTGGTCCCCCTTTAAGGGTACTACCTGCTCCCCCCTGTGAGGACAGCAGCTCCCCCATTATAGGCAAGTGTGGTGAGCCCCTCTGAGACTGATGTTTTTGCGTATGTGCTAAGGCTACTTCCCTGTGCCTGCACCATACCCGGCAGGTTAGTAAATCGCTCACACAGGGAAGGCGGGCACGCCTTGTTTCCCAATGGGGGAACAAGCCAGATATGAAGCAGGGGGATAGAAGAGTGATCCTGGCAGAGGGCAGAGCAAAAGCAAAGGCTTGTAGTCAGGCCCAGGGCACATGTGGGACGACCACACACTTGGGTGGCCCACAGAAGGGGGGGCATGGTGGAAGAGGTGAGGCTGGAGAGGATGGGGAGGAGGGGAGCAGACCACAGAGAAGCCCAAAGGTAATGTCCTGAAAATATCACTCTAGTTACAGAGGAGAATGGGTTCTGTGCAGCAGAGGACAGGGAGAACCTAACCCTAAACCTAATCCCTAACTCCTAACCCTAACCCTAACCCTAACCCTAACCCTAACCACTATTACCAACCCCACAAAATCAGCAAAATACATTCCTGTACCTTTCTTAAAAGAGATGTAAGAAGGCAGATCAGAAGAATTGCAAAACCAAGAGCTCATAAATAGACTGTGCACCCTAAGCAAGTGACTCTGCACAAACACCTCAAAGGTTATTCAATAGAGTGAAACAAGCAATGTTATACAGCACAATGAATTTTTTTTTATTTTGGGTTCTTTTGTTCCTGGGAGTATACACATCCCCCCAGCACAATGAATTTTTAATAAATCATGTGGTCATATTAATTGATGCAGAAAATGTTCTAACCAAAGTCCAACGTCTGTTGCTGATATAAATACTCACGAAAGGAGGAATAAGGAGTAATTTTCTCATTAAATCTCCAGCAAACACCATGATTAAGTCTGAAAATGGACAGCTCTCCTCTGAAATCAGGAACAAGGACAGAATGCTGGTTTTCACCTGTTGCTCAATATTGGACTGAAAGTTCTACCCAGAAGGATAAGCCAAGAAAGAAGGCATCCACATGTGAAAGGAAACACTAGAACTCTGTCTATTCAGAGACCAGGGATGACATCATCTTATATAGAGCTTCCTAAAGAATCAACAAAAAATGATTACAGCCAGTTACATAATTCAGCAGTTACAGGACAAGATATCAATACCCAAAATCACTCTTATTTGTATACACTAGCAATGAATCATCCAAAAAGGAATTTAAGAAAACAATTCCATTTTAGGGAACATCAACATTAACCAAATATTTAGGTATAGATGTCTTCAAGGTGCACATCTTGTACACTGAAAGTTACAAAACATTGCTGAAAGAAAGTAAGGGAAACCTAAATAATTCTGAAGACACCCTATGGTGATGAAAAGACATACTATTAATAAGATGGCAGTAGAACACAAGGCGATGTGGAAATTCAATGTGTTCCCAAGAAAATTCACAAAGGCCTTTGGGAAGAAATGCACAAGCTAATCCTAACAGTCATATGGAATTTCAAGGGACCACAAGAGAGCCAGAACAATCTTGAAAAAGAAAATCAAAGGTGAAAGGTCATACTTCCAAAGTTCAAATCTAATAACAAAGCAACAGTCAAGAAAACGTTGTGATACTGTCGTAAAAGTATGCATTCACCCTGAAGCAAATAATACATTATGTTAATTAATTGAATTAAAAAATTTTTAAATAAATAAAATAACAATTTTTATTGTTCTGCATACCCTTTTAAAAAGGTATGCATACAGATCAGTGGGATTTAAGTGAGACCAGAAATAAACCCCTTCTTCTATGGTCCACTGAATTTTGACAAGGGTGGACAACATTACATTGGGGGACAATTGGTTATCCACGTGCAGAGGAATGAAACTGGACCCTTACCTCATTCCACATAGAAATGTTAGCTCAAAATAAGTAAAGGTTTAAATGTAAGAGGTAAAATTATAAACTCTAGAAGAAATAAATGGGGATAAATCTTCATAACCTTGGATTTAGCAATGCTTTTAGCTCTGACACCAAAGCATAAGAAAAGAAAGAAAAAATAGATAAAATAATATCCTCAAAATTAAAAATCTTTTCAGCACGCCTGGGTGGCTCAGTCAGTTAAGCATCTAACTTAATTCTGGCTCAGATCATGATCTCAGGGTCATGATATCAAGCCCCATGTCAGGCTCCACACTGAGCATAGGGCCTGCTTGAGAGTCTCTCTCCCTCTCCCTCTGCCCCCGACCGCTCACACACTCTCTCTCCCTCACTATTAAAACAAATGTTGGAAAAAATTAAAAATCTTGGTACATCAGAAGTGACTATCCTGAAAGTGAAAAGATAGCCCCCAGAAGGAAATATTTGTACATTATGTATCTAGTAAGAGTCTGTTGTCCAGAATATGTAAAGAGCTTTTACAACTCCTCAACAAAAAGACAACCTAACTTTAAAATAGACAAAGGACTTGGATAGACCCTTCTCCAGAGAAATCACGGGGAGTTGGGTGTTTAATGCACACAGAGTCTCCCTCGGGGAGAATGAACATGTTCTGGAGAATGAGGTACAACCGTGGGAACTCAGCTAAGGCCAGAGCATTGTGTACCTGAAATGTTTTAGGTGGTAAAGGTTATTTATGTTTAGTCATGGTGAAAAAGTGGATGAAGGACTGATGCATGTCACCACGTGGATGGACACTGAAAACAGCCCAAGTGACAGAAGCCAGACAGAAAATACCACTCAGATTAACGCCCTCTGTAAATGGCTCTAAATCCATCCTTAAATCCTTAAATCCATCAGGGTTGTGAAAATAAGGGAAAGTCTCGGAGCAGTTCCAGAAAAAGAAAACTGGATYTGAATGGAAAAGGACATTTCGGATGTGGGGCAGGTGGTGGCAGTGGAAGTGGGTCTGTGGTCTGGGTTATAATGTGGAGAGTGTAATGGTTTCCTCATTTACGGGTATGTGGTGGTTCCGCGGGGCAGTGTCCCCATCGGGGGTAAAATGCCCTGAAGCACCCCGTGTGAAGTCGTAAATGTGGTAAGGAGATGACAGCTGGGGGTCTGAGTGTGGAGATAAAGCGTATTTGCGCTGTGGTGAGAGGTTGACCGCACTCTGAAATCACCGCAGAGTGCATTACTCTTCAAACAACCACATCAGCACCAGGTCACGGAAGCAGAGACGGCATCAAACTGTGATGGAGGCCGCGCCCTCCCAGATCCGATTCACCCACCGTGGAGAGCCCACTCGCCCTTGAAGGAGGCCACATGGTAGCGAGATACTCGTGGGAGGATTAAATCAGCAGCCCCTGTGTCTTGGGTGCAGTAGAAGCAGTGGGATCTGGAATTCCCATTTTCCACAACCCTCCCCCAAAACCTGGTTAGAACTGTGAAAATGCAAGAAGGGCACCTCAGGAAAGTGGACTGGGGACGCCAGCAGGGGAGGCCGGAGGGGGGAGCCCGCCACTCAGGGTCAGTGACGGGAACGACCATCAGTTACAGACCCAGGGTCGGAAGCCTCCACGGGAGACACCCATCAGTCACAGGCCCCGGAGCGGAGGACGCCGGTGTCCGCTCCTCCAAGAACTCCATGCTCCCTGCAGCTCCGCGGGGGCGAGCCGCCGTCACCCCGAAGCCTGCTTCTCTCCGGCGGACTTCCCTTCGGGACAGCGCTCCCCGCTTCCTCCTCCTTCTCCAGGACATACTGTTCCTCTCCTTCCTTTCTTGTCCGCGATGTGGCCGGAGCTGGCTTGTCCCGGATGGCAAGTCTCTGCTCTTCCGAAATAAACCCATTTTGCTGGTAAAACGACCGGCACTTTTAGTTTAACAGAACGAATAAATTCGATAAGTTGGCAAGGAACAAAACCAATAGACAAAAAAGAACCATACACCTAGGAGTACATGTCCCCAGGAGCTGACACACCTGTTCTCTGACCCCGTGAGACACGGACCGCAGACGTCGAGGGAGACACGCCGGGAAGACACCCTGCGCTCAGGGAAGAGCGGACGCTGCGAACATGTCTACTCTCCCCCAGCCGTCCGCAGAGTCCGCGCCGTCGCTACGGACCTCCAGCGGGATCTTCGCAGACACGGAACCCACAACCCTGAAGCGGGTGTGGACGCGGGGAGGAGCCAGCGGGGCCGAGGCGGCGGGAGGAGGAGCACAGCGGCGGGCGGCCGCTCCCGGACCGCAGACCGCGGGAGCAGCCCCAGGAACTGAATCCGGGTGCGTGTGAACACGGACGCGGGGGCCGCCGGAGCGGATCCGAGGCCAGAGAGGGGAGCCCCGACAGCCCCGCGCACGGCACCCCCGGGACCCCACGTCACCGCACACAGAGCCACGGACACCCCACGGTCTGCGCACCCGCCCTTCCTCTGCTGAGTCCTGTGAACACGGACCCCCTCAGCAGTCCCCGCTCAGACGGCTTCTCCTCACCTCCTCCCACGGCGGGGCCTGAGGAGGCCGGGCTCCTGTCAGTGTGGACGCGCCCCACGGCCCCCAGAAGCCTCCACCTCAGGTCCTGAGGAAGTCCGCCCCTGTCACGGAGGCTGCGCAGGCCGGGCTCTGGGCTCCTGGCGGGAGCTGGGGTCGTGCGCCCTCTGCAGGCGGGGGAGGCAGTGCAGGACAAGGTGAGCTCCCCGTTCAATGGAAGCACCTGCTGGCTCCCTGGGTCCAGCTGAAGCCATTAAATTCTGAAAATTCAAGCTGAATGGAGCCCAATATCCCCACAACTTCTCCAAAAATAGCTAAGAAACAATTAATTGGAAACAATACGGAATGACAACAGTCCCTGACCCAAACAGTGCCACTGAACATGACCCTGGCCCTGACTGAACATGATTCTGACCCAAACTTGATCTCAAGCCTGGTCCTGACCCCAGCCCAAGACCCTAACCCTAGCCCCCAAACCCGAACAATGTTCACGATAATCACAAGGTAGAAACCATGCAAATGTCCATCCATGGTGAATGCATAAACAAAGTGTGGTCAAGGGTTTGGGTCTGGGTTCAGGTTCAGGTTTGGGTCATAGTTCTAGATCAAGGTTTGGGTTTAGGATCAGGGTGAGGGTGAGGGTTTTGGGTGAGGGTGAGGTTAATGGTTAGGATTAGAGCTTAGGGCTTTAGGCTTATGATTTAGGGTTTAAGACTTAGGGCTTAGGGGATAAAGTTTAAGGTCACATTTGGGTTTGGGTTCTTGCTGGGGTTTGGGTTCAGGGCTCATGACGCAGAGTTCTGGTTCAGGGTTTGGGTTCATGGTTCAGGGCTTGGATTCAGGACTTGGATTCAGAGTTTGGGTGTGGGGATCAATTTCAGGTTTGAGATTCAGGGTTCCAGTTTGGGGCTTAGGGTCACATTAGCTTTTAGGGTTAAAGTCAAGGGTTAGAGTTAGGTTCAAGGATCACACGTGTTCTTTAGTTGTCAACATGGACACAAAATTTCTATCTGAAGTTTCTAAATCTGAAATCTATTTAGTTTGGGTGTCAGGAGCTTGTTCAGAATTTAGGGTCACAGTAACTGCCTACCAACAGCATTCTGATCCTAGAGTATCCCAGTCACCCAGAAGCTGCTTTTTTCTTGGTTCAAACATACCCTTTGCACAGAAGGGTGAGCTGCTGCCAAATCTGGGATGATTTCCCAATGGCAGAGGTGTGAAACCAAATATTGTGGAA
>NW_027397532.1:0-25265 GCF_003265705.2 Callorhinus ursinus | reverse complement strand
GATCCCCTGCAATCTTCTACCTGCAGGGAAATTAAGTAACTCCTACAGCAAATGAAGAATGCTGACACTTACTGAAGTTTTCCTTCTTGGGTCAACTAGAGGGAACAGGAAAGCCCAGGAGGTTTGGGTTTCAGGAGAAGTTTTACCTCTAGGTCTGACATGAAGATGACACATAGCCAAATGGGCCTGCTGCTTTCTCTGAATGCTGACGTACTGTGACAAGCTGCATCATTGACTCACATGCTGATGTTCAAAACATTGAGGCTCCTGGAACCAGAGCAGAGAAGTGCTGTCAAGTGAGGATGAGAAGGCACCTCCGACCTATGGCCTGCAAACCTGCTACATTTTCTGGGAGAAGGGGAAACACACACTTGTTTTTTAAGTAGTAATTATCTTCATTCTAAAGTAGACCAATGACTTTGACATTTTTGGAAAAGTGATATTACTATTCCAAATGAACACCTCAACTCATCTCTTCCTCATGCAACTTGAGTGGGGTCTGGTTTACTCCAGCCTCCAGCCCCTCACCTGGAGGATCCTCCTGTACCGCCCTCACAGCCCATTACCAGCATTCCTGGGGGCACAATGCTGAATTTGGGGGATGCCTCTGGGGCTTCTTGCCCCCGCACCTGTGCCTGGGGTAGCAGGAACCTGGAGGACCCTCCCAAATGATCCTGATGGATTATTACCACCATCCCTGAGGAAATGGGACACAATGCTGAAGTTGGAGGCCTGCTCTGGGACTTCTTGCCCCCGCACCTGTGCCTGGGGGAGCAGGAAACTGAAGGGCCCTCCCAGAAGATCATAACGGACCATTACCACCATCCCCCTGAGGACATGGGGCAAAATGCTAAGTTGCAGTCCCTTGGTCCTGAAACCAGCAGGAAGGGAGCTCCAAGGGCAGAGAGGAGACTCCAGGAGGATTCCCATCCAGGGAAAGGGGACCCACAGGGGGGCGCTGAAGCAGCCAGCCCCACCGACCCACAGGCCATTTGCACAGGATAACCTGTCTCACTCCCTTAGCACTTTGTCCGTCTTTGTGTGTGGACAGTGACTGGCCCCCTCAGTGCTGGTGCACTTCCAGAGTAGGACTAGAACCTTTTCAGTGCTTGATCGTGGGTCAGAGGAACAACGTCCAAAGAAGCAGAGGATATCCCTCTTCTTCCGGAGCTGGGGAAGGCAGCCACCGTCCTGGGGGCAGGACTGGGTCCAGGAGTGTGTTCTTTCTGAAACCCCAGGCTTCAGTGGGTGTTGTTATGCCTGAAAAAGCCGCACTCAGCCCCAGAGTCTGGAGCAGTGAGGGGATGTCTCCAACCCTAGCCCAGGATCACGACCCGAAACAATCTTGTCTTTGGGAGGACAGGTCTCCTGCAGGAGCCAGGGAAGGGACTGGCCCCTCTCCCCTCCCTGGTCCAGGATGCCCAGGACCTGCAAGAGCTCTTCATCTGAGGAGGAGTCATGGAGAGCAATTGTGTCTCGTCAGCCCAGCAAGTGAAATAACCAAACTCCAACCCTCAGGTCCTAACAGCAGCAGAATTTCAATGTACTGTTTGGGGGCAGCCTCCTCCCCTCTTAAGTGGCCTTGGGGAAACCCAAGGAAAGTCCAGGCCTTGTGTCCAGCTTACGTTGATCACCAGGACTCCACAAGTTCCTACCATGGGAGGGATCATTCAGCATCACCCCATTGCACAGAGGAGGAGAGCGAGGACCAGAGAGGGGAGGTAAATGGCTCCAGTCCCAGGGCTGGTCAGCAGAGAAGCTGGAAAGCTAGCCCTCCAGAGACCCTGCTAGACTAGCCAGAGACTCCTTTAGCTGAAAGTGAGCCCTCCCCTGCCTGACCAGCCACGCACTGGCCCCTGACCTTCATGATGGCCTGTTCTTGACGCTGAAGGTGAGCTGGCTGACTAGGAGGAGGAGTCCAGCTGGTGGGACAGGCTGTAGCTACAGGACAGAATGACACGTCAGAGCTAGCAGGAGCCACACTCTGGTCTCCCTCCCAGAGCCTGCCTGGGAGCTGGAATCTGGGTGCCTTAGGGGCCAGGGCCCAACAAGGCCTGCACTGAGCAGGGAGCCATGGACCCCAGGGAGAGTCCACTCTGCCCTCTCCCCGCTCCTGCCTGGCCTCACCTCTCCTCACTATGGGACTGCAAGACACGGAACCAGGCCCCATATGTATGGCTTGGTTCCAGCTTGTGATGATTTTGCAGCCCCTGGAGCCCCTGGAGTTCCTGGGGCTGGAGGGAGGACTGGCTGTGGACAAGGACTGGGCTGAGGAGGATGCAGGGCCTTATGGACAGTGAAGGATGGGGCAGGGGCCGAGTCCTGGGGCCACTGCTCATGTCTAAAAAGGGCTGAAATCCCTGAATGCCCACGGGGTCCCTCATTACAGTAACGACCCCCTTCACACTCGGGCATCCTGCTGGTCGGCCCCTCCTCCCTGGCCTCTATCCCGGCCCTCTGACTCCAGCTAGGGCTGCAGCCAGGGACAGGCTGGACCTCTGCCCTGGGTCCTGCCAGGAAGACAAGGCAGAAGGAGGAGAGGAGAAGGGGATGGGGTGGACTGATCTCCCTGTCCTGAGTCGGCCTCCACTGATGCCTCCAGGTCCACTGGCCCAAATCTGCACTTATCTGGACCCTGAGAGTGAGTCTGCATTCCAGGCCAGCTGGGTGGGGGGTATTCAATGACCTGTGCGTCTCCAGATGTCCTATCCACCTGGCCTTTCACCCTAATGCCTGCCGCCCAGGGTGGGCATGGTTGCGGGGCCCAGCGGACTTTGGGACCACAGAGCAGTTGGCTGTGGTAAGGGAATATGGGGGCCCAGTCAGGTGCAGAGCCATGGGTCTCGTGTATATCTTCCACAGGGCTGGTTCACTGTATAGGTGCTGTGTGCAAGTCCCCTTTGCACACCTGGCCATGACACAGCTGGCTGGCCCACTCGGTGGGGAGGCCTGTGTGCCTGGTGCCCCTGTCCCCCACCTACCACTGGAGGAGCGGCCACGTTCAAGCGTTTCCATGTCCAACCCTCAGGGACAGTTGGGAACCTGTGTCAAGAGAGGCAGGGACTAGCCCAAGACAAATGAGGGGTGCAGAGCCCAAGGAACAGGGCTGCTCTCCAGTCCCAGACCAGCCCCAACCATTCCATGAGGTTCGTTTTGGGGGTGAGAGCTCCTCAGAACCTCGGGGATAGCTACCCACCCCGTCCATGTGGGGACATGACCTTGGCATCCCCAGGCACGTAGAGGCATGTGCACCTGCACACCCACCCACCCACAAATACGACTCTGACTGCCCAGCTGGGGGTCAGAAGGGGAGGACATACAGGGAGCAAGGAGGATGACAAGAGGGGGAAAGAAGAAAGAGGTTGGAGACAGCTGGGCCATGGGGCAGGGCATCAGGACTCTAGGCAAGGACCCAGATCCAGAGCATGGGGAGGGGAGACATGCCAGGCTTATGGTTAGGGGTCCCCAAGGGCCCTAGGGGTTTGCCGGGGCGCTGGGAGAAGACAGGGTCTGGGTTCCGGTGTCCAGCACCACCCTGGTCACTTGGGTGTAGGAAGAGATACCCACCCCCAAGTCCAGAGGGGCTACAGCACAAAAGGCCTCAGCTTATTCTTCTGTCACTTTGGCTGCAGAGATGCAGTGTCCCAAGTGTCCCACAGGCTTGTAGAAGAGCCTGTTGGCCTTGGATCTCCATCTCTGACCCACTGTGCTCCCAGGGCTGGGGAAATGCTTTGTATTCCCTCCGGGTCCTTCTCAGCAGAGGACAGACTGTGGGCTTCTGCGGCTGAGGACCTGGCTACGCAGAACGTGGCAGAGCATTGGGACACCGGTCTGGAGACCAATGTTAGTACCCTCCTTGTTGCAGGCTCAGGGTCCCCATGTGGAAGAGGATCCGGAATCACTGCTCTGGTCAGGTTGAGGAGGCCTAAGGAAGGAATGGAGCACCAGGACCGGAGAGGGAACCAGGGACAAAGGAGGCTTCCTAGGTTTCTTACATCGCCCATGGAACCCACAGATCCTGCTCCTGTGAGAGACACAGACACAGTGTCAGAAAAGAGACAGAGAATGAACACAGGACAGAGGGAAAAGGGAAGTCATAGACTTTCCTCCACCAGCTTGGAAATGACATCCTGGCATTTTGTGCCATTCCATTCTGGAGAGCACCGTCACGAGGGGATTCCACAGTGATGTGTGACCAGGATTCAGGGGTGCTAGGGGCCACTGTGGGATCTGCCCAGCACACGGGCACCGACGAAGCCCTGGGACCTGAGCTTAACCCTAATGGGAAGGCCTGGAATTCTGTGTTGTGAGAGGACAAGGTCAGAATCAGTTCATTACTACCTTCCCACGGGGGCTGGGATAGAGGCAGGAGGGGGGTGGCTTTGCCTGGACCCCAGAGCAGACCCAAATCCCTCCGAGCTGTGTTCAATGCCAAGCCCATCTCCTGGCTCATCTTTGCAATGTCAAGTGTGCAGCAGCCTCCTGTGAAGGCAGGTATGGAACATGTGTAGAGGTCCTACCCCTGATGGCGTCCCTAGAAGTAGAAGCCAGAATACACCAATGTGCAGATGTGGAGCCTGGGGAGGTCCTGAGAGGCACGGGTTCTGTCCAGGGTCACAGCCCTGGGCACGCACAGGAGCCCGGTCTGAACCCAGCTCTGTGCCATCACAGTGGGGACACCGGCTGCACCCAGGCCTCCCCGGGGGCTGTGGGTGGGCTGTATGTGTGTCACTGTATGGATGGGGCATGAGGGGAGGGTGAGCATTGAGCAGCGGGGGAGGGGGGCCCTCGGGGGGCTCTTGTGTGAGGAGGAAGTTGGGTAAGGGGACCCCAGGCAGTGGTGACCTCACTTCCCTGAAAACAGAGCCCAACCGAATTTGGAACCCCAGTAACCAGGCACCCACATTCCACAGAAAGCCCCTTGCCCAGCTCATTTCATTGGAGATCCTCAAACTAAGATGTTCTCATGCTGCCTGCCAAAGTCCGGAGGCTGTAGGCAGAAGAAAGCGTGTTCTGCAGACGCGGTCCCCCACTGGGTATTTCATGTCATGCCTCCCCACCACCTCTGGACATTTGGCCGAAAGCAAAGAAAGGTAACACCAGGAGGCCCACAGCCGGCCACCCAGCCCTACTCGCTCCGATCTGACCTGTGTAGCCCCAGGTGCCCTCTGTGTGTGTGTGTGTCTGTGTCTGTGTCTGTTTTTGTGTGTGATTGTGTGTGTGCGTGTGTGTAAGTGTGTGTGTGCGTGGATGGCGTGTGTGCCTGTGTGAGTTTGTGTGTGTGTCTGTGTTTGTGTGATAGTATGTGCGTGTGTGTGTGTCGGTGTGAGTGTGTGCGTGTGTGTCTGTGTCTGTGAGTGTGTGTGTGTGTGTGCACGTTTGTGGATGCGGGTGTGTGTTTGTGGGTGTGTGTGTGCCTGTGTGTGTGTGCGTGTGTGGGAGAGTGTGTGTGTAAAGAGGGGTCATGGGGGTGGGGTCACCCCGAGCAGGAGCAGACTGATGAGGGGTCAGATACCCAGTGGGCAGGTCATGTTCAAGGTCAAGGCTGGCTGTGTGATGGGGTGTGTGGGCGCTGCCCCTTCTGCCCAAGGTTTATCCCGATAACCCTGCAGGGATGGGTCACTGCATCCCGGGTGCAGGGCTGTGCACGCACAGGTGCGTGTCTGATCTGGGAGCAGCAGGGGGAATGGGCAGGAGGACAGTGTGGATGGCCGGGCAGGGCTGTGATGCCTCGGGGCCGGCTACCGGTCCCTGTCTTTGCAGAAGGCCACGGAGGACGTGGAGAGGCAGCTGGCGGACACGCCCTCCTCCCTGACAGAGGGATTGACCCCACAGGCATCCCGAGAAACAGGTGCTGGGATTGCCATGCAAGACCTCCGACACAACCCGGACCACTGTCCCAGGTGGTTGTTCACCAGACAGTGGTCCAGGAGACGGAGCCCACAGAGGCCAAGTCCGAGAGTGGGAAGGCAGGGGCTGGGTGTTTGTGGTGTGTGGGGATGGGTCGGTGCGGCCTCACCAGAGGCTGGTCTGGGGCCAGGAGAAACGACTGGGCACAGAGCACCCAGCGGGTAGACTGTAGTTGGGGAGACGTCCCCGTGAGAGTGCCTTCCTGGCTGTGGCTTCTCTGGGAGGCCCTTGGCTGGGCTCTGTCTCTCAAAAGCCCACAGAGAATAAGCACGTGGGTGAGATTTTCTCCTCTCACAGCTGCTCCCCCACCTGAGGAGCTAGAGTCAGCTCTGGAGGGACAGGTAGTGGCTCCCGTGACTTCAGGAGGAGACCAGGAGCCGGCAGGTGACCCGGCACTTGCCCACGGAGACACTGGCACTGTCCAGGAAGAAATGGCACCTGCTCTTGCCTCAGCCCCTGCCCCTGCTACAGTTCCTGCCACTCCTCCTTCCCCCACCCCAGCCCCTGCCCCTGCCTCGGACCCAGATCCTGACCCTGCTCCTGCCCTTTCCCTTAACCCTGACTCTGCCCTGTTTCTGCCCCAGGACCTGCCCCTGCCCCTGTACCTGCTCCTGCTCCTGCTCCTGCCAGAGCCACTGTCCCGGACCCAGATCCTACCCTTGCTCCTGCCCCTGTCCGTACTCCTGCCAGAGCAGCTGCCCTTTCCCCTGCCCCTGCCAGGGGTCCCGTTCCTGCCCCTGACCCAGATCCTCTCCCTGCTCCTGCCCTGGATCCTGCACCTACCACTACTGCTGACCCTGTCCCTCCCCTAGCCCCTGCCCCTGCCCCTGCTCTTACCTCTGTCCCTGCCCCTGTCCCTGCCCCTATCCTGAGCCCTGCCCCTTCTCCTGCTCCTGCAGGGCTCCCACAGCCACATCCAGAGACCACAGCCCTGCAGGGAGAGCTCCTCGTACCTTAGTTCACCCTTAGTTCCATCGGCGGAACCCGAGACCCCGCCCGATTGTTTCATCCCCTCCCCCTGTGTTCTTTCTCTCTGGTACATATTAACTGTTCTTTTATCCTTCCATATCCTATGTACTGTTTATTATTGGTTTTAAATAATATTACTTGTTTTCAATTGTACACGTCATGAGCATTAAGTACATGCCCAACGCTGTGCCACCACACCCCAGAACATTGCTGCAGAATATCTCTTTCCCCAAAGGAGTCCCCGAACCAGAAGCCCTCCCTGCCCATTTCTCCTCCAGCCCAGACCCCAGCAACCCTTAAGCTACTTTCTCTCTCTGTTCCTTTACTTATTCCTAATGGTTCTGTAAGTGGAATCATGCAATAGAGGCGTTTTTGTCTGCCCTCCTCTTTTCAAAGGGGATTCGTTTTCTACTGTGTTTGTTTGTCATTCAATTTCCCTTATTTGATATTGAAATCCCCGATGGATTACACATCAGATATAAGCATAGAGGCCACATGAGGAATTATGGGCACCATCTCGGGGCCGAGACCCCTGGTCCTGCTGGGACACCACAGCCTGACCCCAGACAGGACAGGGCTGGTTTCTCCTGTGAGCCACACAGAAACCAGGGAAATGCAGAAAGCTGGAAGACACACCAAAATGGGCAAACCATTGCTCACACCCCAAGGCCAGAGAAAGGATTCCCATGCCTCTGGTCCCAATAATACACCAAGTCCCTGGGTTCCACAGGGACACCAAATACATGCAAGTCCAAGGGGGGAAGACAGGCACGTGGGGATTCAGAGATGCGGGAGTTCCCGGGGAGGGACTCTGGTATAGGAAACCCTATGGAGGTAGTGCTGGTCACCCTCAGACTGGCAGGTGTCTGGTCTGGGGACCAAGAGACCTGGGGAGAACGTGAAGAAATGGAGATCCCCAGCAGGTACCCTGGAACGAAAGGTGACAGGCACCCCTGTCTGGGGGAACCGTGAGCAGCTCCCACACCAGGCCGCAGGTGCACCCATCACCGACTATGTTTTGCCTTGGACCCACCCCCGGAATCTCTGGATCGGTTTTTCACAGATGTGTTTTCAGGAGTGTTCATCACAGCCGTGGTGGAGAGAGCAGGGAATACAACAACACTAATGCACAAGGAGATGGACGGGATCCACAGGCCCAGTCCTCATGATGGAGGATATATAGTGTCCTGTAGGCACTGTCATATTTTGATTCGGGGCACAGGATCTGGGAAGCCCCTCCTGAGACCCCTCCTGCCACCCTGTTCCTGGGAACATTCAGAATTGGAGGAGGAGGAGGAGGTGGAGAGGATCCAAGATGACAGAGGGCCAAGGAGAAAGAAGGTTAGCACTGGGAGGACCTGAGCCACCATCCAGGGACCGGGCTGTGGTGCCTTCGGACCTCACCCCAAATAAGGGCTCCTGATGGGTGGACCCAACTTCTGTGGTTTCCCTCCCTCCCTCCCTCTCACTCCATCCCTCCTTTCACCCTTCCTCCCTCATACAGCAGATGATCTGGGATCCCTGCTGTGTACTGAGCAATGGGGCTTCATCAGTGAGCACCCCCAACCCTCATGGTCACGTCCACTGTGGGAGGTGAGAGGGGTCAGTCCTCAGGTCTAGGAGTGGTGATGAGCACCAAGAATCTACTCCTGAAAACAGAGACCAGTTGCACAAAGAAAATAATGGAGAGACCCATGCTTAGCACTTCCCCTAGAAAAATCTAATCCTGAAAAGTGATGAAGAGTAAGTATACCCTAGACTTCCTGCAATGTGAGTTCTACTGTCAGGAATGCACTGATTCCTAAAACCAACAAAGTAAATTATCCAATGTCGACGGGGGAGTTGTGACCCAACTTTTCTGACCAGATGACAGCATTTCAGCCAAAATCTCCAGGGCTTCCGAGTTTTCCCAAGGGCCTCTGTGATCCTCTGATCCTTCCATCAACCTCTTTGGGAAGCTCTGTCTTGTCCTACTTGTCTCCTGCCTCTTCTGGAACCCTTCTGTGGCCTCCTCGACAGGGCCACCCCCACCAGGATCCCCCAACAGGACTCCCTTTGCCACGTGGCCCGGCGCCCGCATCCCGTGGAGGTCCTGTGAGCCAGGTGCATTGTGCAAAGCCTGTGCACTCCTTCTGGGGTCACCTGGCATCTCTCTTGCAGCAGCCTGCATCTTCCTGTACTGGGTCTCTTCTGAGCAGTCTGTGAGGCCGGACTGTGCCCATGTCATGGGCATGGAAGCAAGAGTCCAGAAGTTTCAGACAACCTGTTCCCAGTCCCAGTGTGCGGAGCCTGGGCCAAGGATGGTCAGCAAGCAGAGGAGGACTTGGCCCCAGGGAGCCTGAGGGAGGACGTGGCAGAATGAGCCTGCAGGAGGGTGAGCACCGTGGGAGCCTGGCGCTCAGGCCTGCTGTGAGACCACGTCCCACCATCACTGGCTTTGTCTCCAGGGCTAGAGGTCTTCAGGGTATTCACCCTCCGAGGCTGCAGGGTGGCAGTGGCTGGCAGGAGAGGAGGCACCTGGTGAAGGAGAGAAGCCTCGGCAGAGAGGAGCGGGCAGGCACTGCCCCATCGCCAGGTGCACTGGGGCGGGCTGAGGAGGCATCTGCAGACAGCAGTGCCTGCAGCTGGGGTCCTCACACCGACCCCCTCCTCAGGCTCACCACAAACTTGCCTGGATGGCCTTTGTCCCCCAAATACAAAGTCTGGCCGAGTACGCCCCTCAAGCCCCCACTCCCAATCATTTGTACTCAGCTGAAGTGACAAGAAATGGCCAGGAGTTTAGGTGGTTTTGGGTGCACGGGGACATTTGTTTTTCTGGCCCATGCTGCAATGTTGCTGGCATTTTAAAGATCTCAGGGCTTTGATTCAAAAACCGTAGGATGCCGGGAACCCCAGACAGCTTTCTGGAAACATTCTTCTGGGCCTTGCAGCCCTCCCATCCCACCAGCGCTGCTCAGAATCTCTCCAGTTCACAGACCCACAGTCTTGGGACCTCAGATGGCCCAGACGATGTGCCTTCAAAAAGCGATCCCGGTGGGGCACAAGGACACACTGCGGATTCCAGCAAATCCGCCTGCCAGAAACTGAGGGTACTGCTGGACGAGCTGTCTGAAAACAGCCAGCTCAGGATTCCAGGAAGATACCAGAGGCACAGGAGTAACTGAGGAGCATCTGAAGTTCAGGTAGGGGCAATCAGAGCTTCCAGACCCTTCTGCACTAAAGCTCCTCATTCCTCAGCCTTTCTTCCGGTGATTCCGCTTGGTTTCTCTTAGCGCCAACTGTTATCCATTGCCTTAGGATATGTTATCCATATCCTAAGTTATTCATACTGTTATCACGTATGCCTTTAAATGTTTTGGACATTGAATGTCTTCCAGTAGCCACTTCACTACTGGGAGAGTTGGTAGCAAGCAAGACATCCCAGAGGACTCCAAGGGTCTGAAATTGGTGTTTCCCTCTCCTGAGATGGGGACACCTTTGGGAGGTGCAGGTGGTCCGCTGGCAGAGGGGGGCAGGCACCTGACGTGGACAGATCTGGGTAAGGGAGGCCCGAGGACCCCGGTGTATGTCCCTGGCATCCGGACTGAACAGGTCTTCAAAGCTCCAGACTGGGGGGGATCATCTTCAGGCTAAGGAGGAAGGTGAGGGGAGCAGAGGGGACTGAGGAGGTCCGGCTTAGACAGGAGAGGGCTAAGCCACACTTTGGGGGGAAAGTGGGTCAGGTTCAGGCTCACAGGGACAGACCTTGAGGCCATTATGCCATGTGAAATAAGCCAGTCCCTAAAGGACTGACACCAGAAGAACCCACTTGTGAGGGATGGACAGCACTCCCATTCACAGAGGTGGAAGGAGCTGCTGGGTGCCAGGGTTGGGGAAGGGGAATGGGGGGTTAGGGTCTCGTGGGTAAAAGTTCATTTGGGGATGATTAAAATATGGCAATGGATGGAGGTGGCAGGTGCAGAATAGTGAATGTACTTATTGCCACTTAATTGTATGTTGAAATGTGCTTCACAGTATCAGTTGTATCTCCATTATACCAATAGGAAAATAATGAGTCAGGAGGATGGGACCATCGTCAGTCCCTGGAGGGCCCAGGAGCAGGGAGCCTGTATCTTAGTTCTCGTTCTCACGCTCTGCCCCTTGTTGGTGACTGAGGTCACAGTAGGCACTCAGTAAATGCTTGCTAAGACGCAGTGCAAGCAGATGGTCCAGAGACAGTGCACAAGTGCAAACCCACGGGTGGGCACTGAGGAATCCCATGGGGACGCACATCTAGACAGAGCAAGTGCCCACATTTCACAAACACCAGTGCAAAAATAGCCATTTAAAACCAAGGCAGGAACCATAAATAACCCAGAGGGCTCCATGCTCCTGGAGGCCAAGCTAGTGCCCATGGCCAAGGAATCTGGTTGTCAGGGGACTGTGGGTCTGAGAGGTAGCTCAGTGCACCCCTGAACCTGAAGGCCCATGGCCACGGTGAGGTGTAAGGACTGGGAGGGAAGACCTGGTCAGGGCCCATTCTGGATCCATGGCTGCTACAGCGCTGCTCCCAGCCCCACCAGTATGGTGTCTTTTAGAACCAGGGAGAAAACCTTTTCCCTCAATTGTTCTTTTTAAAGATGGTTGTTTAGCATTGACACAGAAAAACATCCAACATAAAACTAGAGCCGTTCACAGCTGCAAATGGCCCAGAAGTGATCAAAATATGGTGGCCACAAAGAGAGGAACTTATGCCCCCAGGCAGGCCTCCTGTGCGCAGGGGTGGCCGGGGCGCTGGTGTGCCTGTGCAAGCAGTGCTCGCTCCACAGTTTTGCTCAAGGGCACAGAAGTAGGAACCTGCTCTGATGGCTCTGCTCAAGCCAGCACCCCCTGATGGAGACGGGGGCAGACCCTCATGAGTCCCGGGTATCCTAGTGATTCTTGGCCACGGCCCAAATGTCAGCTTCTTCATGACGCAGGGAATGATAGGGGGCCAGCCCAGCAGCCTCGGGCCCTGCAGGTCCTCTGGGGCCAGCCCAGCAGCTGCGGGTGCTGGGAGTCCTCCAGGAGACAGGCCTGCAGCCTCAGGTCCCTCATGGCCTCCAGGGACAGCCCCTCATGAGTTCTTGGTGTCCTGGTGATTCTTGGGCACAGCCATGATCTCAGCTTCTTCATGACCCAGGGAATGATGGGGGGACAGCCCTGCAGCCTCAGGTCCCGCATGGCCTCTGGGCACAGGCCCTCTTGAGTTCTGGGTGTCCTTGTGATTCTTGGGCATGGACAGAATTTTCGATTCTTCATGACCAGAGCCAGCCCAGCAGCCGTGAGTCCCACAGATCCTATGGGGCCAGCCCCTCATGAGTTCTGTGTGTCCTGGTGATTTTTGGGCACAGCCTGAATCTCAGCTTCTTCATTACCAGGGCCATCCCAGCAGCTGAGGGTCCCACAGGTCCTCCAGGGACAGCCCAGCAGCCTTGGGTCTCACATGGCCTCCGAGGACAGCCCGTCATGAGTTCTGGGTGCCCTGGTGATTCTTGGGCATGACCCAAATCTCAGCTTCTTCATGATAGGAGCAGCCTAGCAGGTGAGGGTCCCACAGGTCCTCCAGGGGCAGTCCTGAAGCTACAGGTCCCACAGGTCCTCCGGCAATAGCACCTTGGTGGGTGGTCCAGCAGGTACAGGATCAGTTGGCTTTTGTCGTGCCACATGTCCTTCATCCCATTGGCCAGGTCAAATCCCATCACCTGGTGATAGGCCAAGGTCATTCAGTGAACCTCCACCACCGACCCCCAAAAAACACCTGCACGTCGTCAATGTTGTCCTGGTCCCTGTGGAAGTGGGCTTAAGAATGTGGCCAGCACTCATAGCTGAACTCTTCAGGTGCCACCCCGTAGAAACTGGGGTAAAGGGTGCCAAAGAGGGGTGACAGGATCTCCATACCCATGTGGTCACAGAACTTCTGGTCTGCGTCCCCTCACACCAAGTCATCCACCTCATGGAGGAAGTGCTGTTCCCAGAAGCGGCTGATCATCACCATGCACTGCATGGACACATCTTGACAGTGCGGGGTGAAGAGACCTCAAGGACCAACACCCTCTGTCCCTGCCAGAGGGGCACACAGGCCCGGCAGCCGGGTGGTCGGTGAAGACCTAGGAGGTGACTCTGTGTCCCACCATGATGGGTGACCCTGTGTCCCACCATGAAGTGCTTCTCCGCCATCTGCAGGAATATCTCCAGGAAGACCACATAGCTACAGCGGCAGTAGACAGGGTGGGACAAGGGTCACTGCCAGAGGCTGGCAGCAGGACCCCAAAGCTGGGGGCTGTGCACGTGTACACCTTCTCCAAGTGGCAGGCCCTGGGCTGCTTTGAGCAACAGCCACTCTCCTAGCCTGTCCTGAGCAAGTCTGCCCATGAGCCCTCCCTACCTTCTGCTCCCAGAGATGGGGGCCATCAGCACCCCATCTTACAAAAGGAAGCCTAAGGCTTAGGAGGTTGGAAACCTGTGCAGTCCCACAGCATCCTGGAGCCGGGATCAATCCCTCTGTGCTGAGCTCATGGGCAAACCCACTGGTCCTGTCCCCACCTGCCAGAAGTTGAGCACCTTGGGGCACAGCCCTTGTTTCTGTGCCCTACAGACTGGATAGAAACAGCAGAGCCAGCCACCTGCTCCATTTTGTTTTGAGTGGGATGTTGCTGGCCCCCACAAAGCTGTCTCCAACTCCCCTAGGGTCTCCCTTGAAGGTTACTGGGGATCCTGCTAATGAGGTCCTCAGTAAAGCACTGGTATTCCTAGGAGGGGTCACCCTAGAACTCCCCCAGATCAGGTCCAGCCCATGGGCAGGGAAGGGGAAGGAGGACCTCTGGAAGAAGAGGGGGCTTGCTTAAGCCCTAGCCTTGAATCCAAGTGTGTAAGCTTCCAGGTCCAGGTCTACATCTCCCCGGCCCTAAGAAGTTGGAAGTCTTGTCCAACAGCCTCACATGGCTGGTCCCCCTTTGACGGTACTACCTGTTCCCCACCATGTGGAAAGCAGCTCCCCCATCGTCAGGCAAGTGTGGTGAACCCCTCTGAAACTGATTTTTGTGCTGACACCAAGGCTTCTTCCCTGTGCCCGCCCCATACCTAACAGGTTAGTAAACTGCTCACAAAGGGAAGGCGGGCACTGCATTTAAATAGGGGACAAACACACACACCGAGCAGGCATGAGTCAGGTCATCAGGGGGCCAATCCAGGCCCACCCAATGGAGAAACAAGCCAAACATGAAGCAGGGTGACGGGGGCGTGAGTGTCCCTGGCAGAGGGCACAGCCAACGCAAATGCTTGGAGTCAAGTCTGAGGCACATGGGGGACAGTCACACCCCTGGGTGGCCCACAGAGAGGCGGGCCATGGTGGGAGAGGTGAGGCTTGAAAGGATAGGCAGGAGGGGAGCAGACCACAGAGAGGCCCAAATTTTATGTCCCGAAAAGATCACTCTGGTTACTGGAGGAGAATGGGCCCTGTGCAGAAGAGGACAGGGAGACACTAACCCAAAACCAACCCTAACGCTAACCACTAACCCCTAACCCCTATCCTAACCACTAATACCAACCCCAATGAAATCATCACAAAATCAGCCAAACACATCCCTGTACCTTTCTTAAAATAGATGTAAGAAGTCAGATCATAAACATTGCAAAACCAAGAGCTCATAAATATATTGTGCACCATAAGCAATTGACTCTTCACAAACACCTCAAAGTTTATTCAATATAGTGAAACCAAGCAATGTTATACACTGCAGTGAATTTTTCAATAAATCCTGTGGTCATATGAATTGATGCAGAAAAGATTCTAACCAAAATCGAATATCTGTTGCTGACATAAACACTCATGAAAGCAGGAATAAGCGGTATTTTTTTCAATCAATCTCTAGTAAACACTATGCTTAAGTTTGAAGATTGACAGCTCTACTCTGAAGTCAGGAACAAGGACAGGATGCTGTTTTTCACAGGACAGATACTGTATGATTCCACTTATATGAAGTATCCTGAGACACAAAGTAGAATGTGGCTGCAGGGGCTGAGGGGAATGGTGATGGGGAGCTGGTGTCTCCTGCATACAGAGTCCCCCTCGGGGAGAAGGAAGAAGTTCTGGAGAATGACGTACTACCGTGGCAACTTAGCTAAGGCCCGAGAACTATGTACCTGACATGTTTTAAGTGGTCAATGTTATTACATTTAATCACAGAGAAAAAAATGAATGAGGGACTGATGCTTGTTACAATGTGGACAGACATTGAAAACAGCCCCAGTGACAGAAGGCAGACAGAAAAGTCCACTCAGATTGGGACCGTCTGTGCTCCTTAAAGCCATCAGTGTTGTGCAAATAAGGGAAAATCTCAGGAGCAGTTCCAGAAAAAAAAAGAAAAAGAAAACTGGATCCGAATGGAAAAGGACATTTCAGACTATAGGGCAGGCGACAGTTGAAGTGGGCCTGGGGTCTGTGTTAAAATGTGGAAAAGGGGATGAATTCCTCATACAGGGTTATGTGGTGGTTCCACGGGACAGTGTCTCTGTTTGTGGTAAAATGCAGTGAAGTACTCATGTGAAGTGGTAATTGTAGTATGAAAACAATAGATGGAGGGTCTGAGTGTGGAGATAAAGTATATTTGTGCTGCTGTGACAAGTTTAGTGCACTTTAAAATCACCGCAGAGTCAATTACTTTTCCAAACAACTATGTCAACACAAGGTCACAGAAGCAGACACGACAACAAATTTCGTCATGGAGACCAAACCCTCTCAGATCCAGTTCAGCCATTGTGGAGAGGCCTCTCGCCCCTGTAGGTGGCCACATGTTAGCAAGAAATCGGTGGCCCCTGTGTCTTGGGTGCAGTAGAAGCAGTGGCATTTGGATTTCCAATTTTTCACAACGCTCCACAACTGGTTAGAACTGTGAAAATGCATGAAGGGAAACCTCAGTAAAGTGGAATGGGGATGCCAGAAGGGGAGGCTGGAGGCGGGAGCTTACCACTCAGGGTCATTTGAGAGATGAGAACATCCCTAATCTGTGGAAGGAAACAAGAATTCATGTCCAAGAGGCAGAGAGGACCCATTCCCCCCTCAAAAAAATCAATAAAAATAGATCAACACCCCATCTATAATAGTGAAGCTTGAAAATTTTAGAAAACAAAATGAGACTATCCTGAGAATAGCTTGAGATAAGATGTTCCTTACTTACAGAGGGAGGAAAATCAAACTAATATCAGGCCTATCCACAGAGACCTGGCAGGTTAGAAAGGGCTGGCAAGACATATTCAGGGTACTAAATAAAAAGAACATGGAGCCAAGAATACTTTACCCAGCAAGGCTGTCATTCAGAATGGATGGAGAGATAAAGAGCTTCCAGGACAGGCACAACCTGAAGAAGTATGTGACCACCAAGACGGCCCTGCAAGAAATATTTAGGGGAATAGTGCAAGCAAAGAGAGACCCCAAGAGTAACATAGAACAGAAAGAAACAGACAATCTACAGAAACAGGGACTTTACAGGCAATACAATGGCACTAAATTAATATCTTTCAATAGTTACCCGGGATGTAAATGGGATGAATGCTGCCATGAAAAGACACAGGGTTGTACATTGGATAAAAAAGGAAGACTCATCCATATGCTGTTTGCAACAGACCCTTTTTAGACCTAAAGACACCTCCAGATGGAAAATGAGGTGGTGGAAAATGATTTACCATGCTCATGGACATCAAAAGAAACCTGGGGTGGCAACCCTTATATCAGACTATTTGGATTTTAAGCCAAAGACTCTACTAAGAGATGTAGAGGTACGCGATATCATACTTAAAGGGTCTATCCAACAAGAAGATCTAACAATTGTAAATATCTCTGCCCCCAACATGGGAGCTGCCAATTATATAAACCAATTAATAACCACAGTAAAGAAACATTGATAATAATACATTAATAGTAGGAGACCTCAACACTCCACTCACAACAATGGACAGACCATCTAAGCAGAAGATCAAAAAAGAAACAAGAGCTTCATTTGTCAAACTGGACCAGATAGACTTCACAGATATATTCAGAACATTCCATCCTAAAAGAGAATATGCTTTCCTCTCGACTGTACATGGAACTTTTTCCAGAATAGATCACATAATGGGTCACAAATCAGGTCTCAACCAGTACCAAAACTTTGGGATTATTACCTATATATTTTCATACCAGAACGCTTTGAAACTGGAACTTGATCACAAGAACAAATTTGGATGAAACTTTTTTTTAAAGATTTTATTTATTTATTCATGAGAGACACAGAGAGAGAGGCAGAGGCATAGGGAGAAGCAGGCTCCCCGCCGAGCAGGGAGCCCGATGTGGGACTCGATCCCAGGACCCTGTGATCATGACCTGATCCGAAGGCAGACGCTTAACTGACTGAGCCACCCAGGCGTCGCTAAATTTGGATGAAACTTAAAAACTTGGAGGTAAAAGGGTATCCTGCTAAAGAATGAATAGGTCAAACAGGAAGTTAAAAAAAAAAACTTAAAAAGCGGTGTCTGGGTGGCTCAGTCATTAAGTGTCTGTCTTCGTCTCAGGTCACGATCCCAGGGTCCTGGGATTGAGCCCCATATCAACCTCCCTGCTTTGTGGGAAGCCTGCTTCTCCGTCTCCCACTCCCCCTGCTTCTGTTCCCTCTCTTGTTGAGTCTCTCTCTGTCAGATAAAATAAATATATAACTTATAAAATCATGGAAACTAAGAAGAATGAAAACGAATCAGTTCAAAATCCCCGGGATACAACAAAGGTGGTCCTAAGAGGGCAGTACATTGTAATACAAGTGTCTCTCAAAAAATTAGAAAAATCCCAAACAAAAGCTAACTTTACACCTAATGGAGATGGAGAAAGAACAGCAAATAAAGCCTAAGTCCAGCAGAAGAGAAATAATGAAGATGAGAGCAGAAATCAGTGAAATAGATACCAGAAGTACAATAGAACAGATCAATGAAACTAGGAGCTGGTTCTTTGAAAGAATGAGTAAGATCAATAAACATCTGGCCAGACTTCTCCAAAAGAAAAGAGAACGGACCCAAATTAATAAAATCATTAATGAAGAGGAGAGATCACGACCAATACCAAGGAAATGCAAACAATTTCAAGAAAATAATATGAGCAACTATATACCAACAAATTAGGCAATCTGGAAGAAGTGGATGCATTCCTGGACACTTATAAACTACCAAGACTGAAACAGGAAGAGGTACAAAACCTGAACAGACTCATAACCAGCAAAGAAATTAAAGCAGTAATCAAAAACTTTCCAAAAAGAAGAGTCCAGGCCAGATGGCTTCCCAGGGGAATTCTATCAAACATTTAAAGAACTAATACCTATTCCTCTGAAACTGATTTAAAAAAAAAAAAAACAGAATTGGAAGGGAAACTTCCAAACTCATTCTATGAGGCCAGCATTACCTTGATCCCAAAACCAGACAAAGACGCCAACAAAAAGGAGAATTACAGACCAATAGCCATGATGAACATGAAGCCAAAATTCTCACAAAGATATTGGCCAATAGGATGCAACAGTACATTAAAAGGATTTTCCACCATGACCAGGCGGGATTATTCCTGGGATGCAAGTGTGGTTCAACATTCGCAGATCAATATGACAGATCACATTAATAAAAAGACAAGAACCATATGGCCCTCTCAATTGATGGAGAAAAAGCATTTGTCAAAATACAGCTTCCTTTCCTGATTAAAACTCTTCAAAGTATAGGGATAGAGGGAACATTCCTCAATATCCTAAAAACCATCTATGCTTATTTGATAATTTGGTATTTGCCCACAGCAAATATCATTCTCAATGGGGGAAAAATGAGAGTTTTCCCCTAAAGTCAGGAACACGGCAGAGACGTCCCCTCCCATCACTGCTGTTTAACATAGTACTAGAAGAACTAGCCTCAGCAATCAGACAACAAAAAGAAATAAAAGGCATTCAAACTGGCAAAGACAAACTCTCGCTCTTCATAGATGACATGATACTTTATGTGGAAAACCCAAACATCCCCACCCCAAAATTACTAGACCTCATACAGCAAGTCAGCAACATGGCAGGATACAAAAATCAATGCACAGAAATGATTTGCATTTCTATACACTAAGAAGGAGACAGAAGAAAGAGAAATTAAGGAATTAATCCCATTTACAATTGCACCAATATCCACAAGGTACCTAGGAATAAACCTAACCAAGACGTAAAGGACCTATACTCTAGAAACTACAGAAAACTTATGAAAGAAATTGAGGAAGACAAATAGAGATGGAAAAACGTTCCATGCTTGTGGATTGAAGAATAAACATTGTGAAAATGTCTATGCTACCCCGAGCAATCTACACATTTAATGCAATCCTTATCAAAATACCATTAGCATTTTTCACAGAGCTGGAACAAACAAACCTAAAATTTGTATGGAATCAGAGAAGCCCCCAAATACCCAGAGGAATGTTGAAAAACAAAACCAAAGCTGATGGCACCACAATGTCTTCCTTGAAGCTATATTACAAACCTGTGATCAAGACAGTATAGTACTGGCACAAAAACAGACAGACAAAACAACTCTATGGTCAAGTAATCTTTGACAAAGCAGTAAAGAATATGCAATGGAAAAAGACAGTCTCTTCGATAAATGGTGTTGGGAAAATTGGACAGCAACATTTAGGGGAATGAAACAGGACCATTCTCTTACATCATACACAAAGATAAACTCAAAATGGATGAAAGATCTCAATGTGAGACCGGAATCCTTTGAAATCCTGGAGGAGATACACAGCAACTTCTTTCAAGACACAGCTCCAAAAGCAAGGGAAACAAAAGCAAAAGTGAACTATTGTCTGTGTCAAGATAAAAACCTTTTGCACAACAAAGGAAACAGAGAACAAAACAAAGAGGCAATCCACGGAATGGGAGAAGATATTTGCAAATGACATTACAGACAAAAGACTGATATCAAACGTCTATAAAGAACTTCTCAAGCTCACACCCAAAAAACAAAGACTCCAGTCAAGAAATGGGCAGAAGATATGAACAGATATTTATCCAAAGAAGACATCCAAATGGCCAACAGACACATGAAAAAATGCTCCACATCATTTGACATCAGGGATATACACATCAAAACCACAAGGAGATACCACCTCACACCAGTCATAATGGCTAAAATTAACAAGTCAGGAAACCACAGATATTGGAGAGGATCTGGAGAGAGGGGAACCCTCCTACACTGTTGGTGGGAATTCATGGTGTTGTAGCTATCAGGTTTGGTCAGCAAACCCTGAGATGGCAAATGAGAGGCTTACTCCAACTCCTTAGGAGAAAGGAGAGGCCTGGGTACCAGACGCTCTAGTGCAGAAAGTCCTGGAGCCAAGCTCTCTCTCTGCTTTTACTGTAAGTTTAATTAAAACACCATGGGTAAGGCAGGGAGTTCGTGAAGTACCTGACCACTACAGGTGCCTGCATTTAAGCATTTACTCCCCGATAAGACCCTTGAGCCACATTTAAGAATCTGGCCTTTTGGGTGCCTGGGTGGCTCAGTTGTTTGGGCGAATGCCTTCGGCTCCTGTCATGATGCTGGAGTCCCGGGATCGAGTCCCGCATTGGGCTCCCTGCTCGGCAGGGAGTCTGCTTCTCCCTCTGACCCTCTTCCCTCTCGTGCTCTCTGTCTCTCATTCTCTCTCTCTCAAATAAATAAATAAAATCTTAAAAAAAAAAGAATCTGGCCTTTTTCAGCCAAGTAACTTCAGAGAAGGCCCATGGTTCAGGGAAATCCTCCTTTGTTTTTAAATTAGTCTCATCCAGGGAAGCATATTCAAGTCAGCGTTTATCTATCCAGGAACTGTTAATCCCCACATTCATGCACTCTGGAAAACAGTATGGAGATTCCCCAAAAAGCTAAAAATAGAATTAGCCCAATGACCAAGAAATTGCACTAGTAGGTATTTATTCCAAAGATACAAATGTAATGATCCAAAGAGGCACATGCACCCCAATGTTTATAGCACCAATGTCCACAATAGCCAAACTATGGAAAGAGCCCAGATGTGCATGGACAGATGAAAGAATAAAGAAGATGTGGTATATATGTACAGTGGAATTTTACTCAGCCATCAAAAAACTGAAATCTTACCATGCACAATGACATGGGTGGAACTGGAGGGTATTATGCTAAGCAAAATAAGTCAGTCAGAGAAAGACAATTATCATATGATTTCACTCATATGTGTAATTTAAGAAACAAAACAGAGGATCACATGGGAAGGAAGGGATAAATCAAAGAAGATGAAATCATAGAGGCAGACACACCATAAGAGACTCTTAACTACAGGAACTAAACTGAGGGTTGCTGGAGGGGGTGGGGCATGGGGTAACTGGGTGATGGACATAAAGGAGGGCATGAACACTGGTATGTAATGATGCATATGAGAAATCTACCTCTAAAACTAATACACTATGTGTTAATTAATTGAATTTAAACAAAATCAAGTTGAAAGAAAAAGACACAGGCCTTACAACAAGGGTTCACACCCATACCCTGGCCTCTCTGTACACTTGCCCTCTTCTGGGTCCCTGACTTCCCACAATGTGTGGCTCTCCCATGCACAGTATTCTCTCTTTTACCATTTTGGAGAATCCTGATCTCTTTCTGCTCGCAGAGCTCAGCCCAGAGCAGAACAACTCAGATAGCCTTTTGGGCAGAGGGCTCCCGCCCCCAAGAATGTGATGCCAGTCAGTCCCCAAGCAGCCGGTCTGCCTGATCAAGTCCCTGCTTCTCCAGCCATCAAGGATCCCGAGGATCTTTTGTGGGTGGATTCATCAGCCTGCAGACCACCTCTCAGTGCTAGAAGGCAGTGCAGTTGTCTCCAGACCAGGCTTCAAGGGGCATATGAGCATCGGTGCCAATTAAGATTTTGAATGTCTGATTGCAGGCACCACCAAATAGCCTACTACCATGACCCAGGATTTTACCACAGCTGCCCTGTTTCACGTCCCTAGCTCCTTGTACCTCTGGGGCCTGCACATGCCCTCTCCATACCTTGTCAGCCACCTTGGGCTCCAGGAGACACACCATTCTCATGGAGTACCAGGTGGATTTCAGAGCAACTGAACGTCTTCAGGGTGGAGGGAGCTCAGAGCAGGACAATCTTTCTGAGGGGCAGATGGAACCCAGTGGACAATCTGCTCCCATTTGGACTGGCTGCCTGATGGTGTCCCAGGCCTCTCCACCAAAGGAGGCTCCCAGGTGTCTTTCTAGAGAGAACTCCAACTATCCCTCTCTCCCTTCGCTGAAAAAGAAACCCAGATTCTTCCAGCTCTGCCTTCAGTGAAAATATGTGCAATTGCGTGGGATAAGGTTTGGGTTGTACAGATGCCAAGGAAGTCTGGGAGCCAGCTTCCAGACCTGGGCTCCGCATTTGATTGCCCCTTTAATGCCCAGGCCATCCATGGCCTGTGGTGGCCCAGAATATGCAGCTGGCTATTAGTAGAGCTCCAGCTACACATGAGGCAAGGTTCGCTGCCTTACCACCTTCCCTGCAGGGCTTCTGGTGGGCTGTTGCAATCAGATCAGTCCCCCAGGAGCCTGCTCTGGAACCTGGGCTCTAACCTATGGTTCCTCGTTTCAATTACAGGCCACATTTTGTGAATGGGCTGCCCGTGAGGGTGCCATGTGCTTTCCCTACTCCACCCTCTGTGTAGGTATGGGCAGTGGGCCCTCTGACGACCTGGTCAGCTCATGCACACGCAGCTGGCCACCTTAGTTACCCTACGATTTTCCACCAGTTCTCTTGTTACCCATTGGGCTTGTGACGGTCACCTACACATGTACCACCCAAGAGTGGGGATTGCTTCCTCACCAAAATTCTTTCAAATAAGGCAGCTTCAGACTGGCCCCCAAAAGTCCCTTTGTCAACATGGTGCCTGAAGGGCCCCTCAGCTTTTCACACAGCAAAGGCTTACAGAGATGTGTGTTGGGGTCACCCAGGCCCCATTAGTCCCCTCCAAGACTTGGACTCTACTTATAGTCCTCTCTTTTATTTGCAGACAATCTTTTGAGGCTTCAATACCTATTCATGCACAAGTAACCCCTCTTTCTCCTACCTGTTTCAGTCAGTTTCCTCCTGCCCTGTTAGCCTCAGAACAGTCCCCCAAACATGTGCACCCCCAGGGTGAAGAGTGCTTCCTCCCTCAAATTCTTTCAAATGTGGCAGCTTAATACTGGGTAAAGGCTGTCCCTTTTTAAACAGGGTGCCTGAAGGATCTTAGGACTTCTCAAAGAACCAGGGCAGGTGGATATCTGGTTGTCTCAGCACCATTCGTGGAAGAGATTATTCTTTCACCCATTGAATAGATTCAGGTGTTTAATCCATTTACTTTTAATGTTTTTTATACTTGAATGTACATCTGTCATTTTATAGTTACTTCCTGTATGTCTTATGTCATTTTTTGGTTCCTTTATTCTTCATTTAGTTCTTTTTTACATTAAGTAAATATTTTCTAGTGTAACATGTTAATTGCTTTAGGGATTTTTTTTCATTTTACCTTTTGTTTCTTAGCAGTTGTTTTAGGGTATAGCACCTACACCTTAACTCATCAGAATGTACGTCAGACTCATGCCTATTTCCACTGATACATAGAAACATTACTTGTATATACTTTGATGTGGATTTCTTTGATTTATCCTATTTAGTGAAATGAATTTTTTAGATATGTTCATTAGTGTTTTCATCAAACTTGATAAGTTTTCAGCAATTATTTCTTTTTTTTTTTTAAAGATTTTGTATAATTATTTGAGAGAGAGAATGAGATATAGAGAGAGAGCATGAGAGGGGAGAGGGTCAGAGGGAGAAGCAGACTCCCTGCCGAGCAGGGAGCCCGATGCGGAACCCGATCCCGGGACTCCAGGATCATGACCTGAGCCTAGGCAGTCGCTTAACCAACTGAGCCACCCAGGCAACCTCAACAATTATTTCTTTGAATATTTTTCAGCTTCTTTCTCCTCCTTCTGGTATTTCCATAAAGTGTACATTGGTGTGCTCAGTGGTGTTCCACATCTGTGGCTCTATTCATTTACTTTTATTTTTTCCCTCTCAGTTCTTCAAACTGCATTATCCATTTTTAAGCTTATGAACTAAGTTTTTCTTTTAATTCAAATCTATTGTTGAGCCCCTCAACTCCAGAAATTCCATTTGGTTTATTCTTTTTTTAAGATCTTATTTATTTATTTATTTGACAGAGAGAGAGAGAGCGAGAGAG
The DNA here is from genome assembly GCF_003265705.2 of Callorhinus ursinus. Taxonomy (NCBI): domain Eukaryota; kingdom Metazoa; phylum Chordata; class Mammalia; order Carnivora; family Otariidae; genus Callorhinus; species Callorhinus ursinus. Next base: position 1,107 of record NW_027397532.1, on the reverse strand, counting down.
GGAACACAAGCAGGGGGAGTGAGAGAGGGAGAAGCAGGCTTCCCACCAAGTAGGGAGCCTGATGCGGGGCTCGATCCCAGGACTCTGGGATCATGACCTGAGCCGAAGACAGATGCTTAACGACTGAGCCAACCAGGCGCCACCCCACTTGGTTTATTTTTAAAAGTGATTTTTATCTTTTTTTTATGGTCTCTACTTGATGAGTCATTGTTATCATACATTCCATTACTTCTTTAAGCATGGTTTTCTTTTTTTTTTTGAACATATTTATAATGACTGCTTTGATGTCTTTGTATGTTAAATCTGACATTTGGTCCCTGACACTGGTGGATTATGTGGCCTGCTCTTTTTCTCATATATTGGTCACAGTTTCCTATTCTTCACATGTCTCACATTTTTGTTGTTGTTGTTGTTGTTGTTTTTCTTGTTGTTGTTGAAAACTAATCATTTTGGTACCATATAGTAATTTTGAAAACTACTATGCTCTTTCTTTGGGATATTTTTAATTTGCTGTTTGCTTTTTCGTTTGTTTAATGATTTGGATGGACTGTTTTAGCAAATTTCTCCCACAGTGTGAAGCCTGTGGCTGCAGCCTTTCCATGTGCATGACGATCCAGGGATGAGAGTATATTTGACTGTCTTTTCCTGATTGCTCCGTTAAGATCTCTACCTCATTTGGTATCATACCCAATGATTAGGCCCCAGTGACGGCTGGCTGATTTTATTATTGTTAATGTCCTGGGGGCACAGATTTCTTCTCAGTCTGATCCAAACTTCAGGGGCCATTTTCAAGACCACTCTTTGAGTTTTGTGCTTCAAAATACAAGAAAAGAATCTGATTGAGCTGAAAGAAGAAATAGTCACATCAACAATTACATTTGGAGACTTAACAGTCCTCTCTGGGTAAATGACAGAAATAAACAAAACATCTTTGCAGTGTTCTGGGGAAGCAGAAGGAATAGGTGTAAATAAAATGAGCCAAGTTCCATACTCTTGTTGAGGGTGCATGAATGGGATCTGAGGATACGTTTAAAAGAAGGAAGCATGAAAAAGAAAGTAAAGAAGGCCCACTGTGTTTCTTGGAGTGGAGAGCTACCAGGTAAAGCA
>NW_027397531.1:16540-25304 GCF_003265705.2 Callorhinus ursinus | reverse complement strand
TTGCCATTTGCAACGACGTGGATGGAACTGGAGGGTGTTATGCTGAGTGAAATAAGTCAATCAGAGAAAGACATGTATCACATGACCTCACTGATATGAGGAATTCTTAATCTCAGGAAACAAACTGAGTGTTACTGGAGTATTTGGGGGTGGGAGGGATGGGGTGGCTGGGTGATAGACATTGGGGAGGTATGTGCTACGGTGAGTGCTGTGAATTGTGCAAGACTGTTGAATCACAGATCTGTACTTCTGAAACAAATAACGCAACATATTTTAAGAAAAAAGAAAAAGAAGAAGATAACAGGAGAGGAAGAAAAGGGGAGTATGTCAGAGGCGGAGACGAACCATGAGAGATGATGGACTCTGAAAAACAAACTGAGGGTTCTAGAGGGTAGGGGGGTGGGGGGATGGGTCAGCCTGGTGATGGGTATTGAGGAGGGCATGTTCTGCATGGAGCATTGGGTGTTATGAACAAACAATGAATCATGGAACACTGCACCAAAAACTAATTATGTAATATATGGTGATTAACATAATAATTAAAAAAATTTAAAAAAAAAGAACCTAACAACAGCATTCTTCCATCTATCACCTCTAGGTTTTTATACTATTATTGTTGTAAATTTGTATATGTATGTATATATTATAAATGTCAAACACATTATTGTTATTTTTCTTTAGTCAATTATCTAAATCTCTTTAAAGAGATTTAAATAATAAAAAAACTTATATATTTACCTGTGTAATTACTATTTCTTATTCCTGGGTATAGATTATTTCCATCTAGTATCATTGTCCTTCTGTCTGAAGGACTTCCTTCAATATTTCTTGTAAAGTAGGTAAGCTGGTGATAAATTCTTTCAGCTTCTAAATGCTTGAAAATGTCTTTATTTTGTCTTTATTTTTGAAAGATATTTTTACTTATTATAACATTCTATGCTGACAATATTTTTCTTTCAGTCCTTTAAAGATACTGTTCCATTCTCTTCTCACTTGCTTTGCTTCTGATGAGAAATTCTCTGGCATCTTTACTTCTCTATACACAATGTTTCATTTTCCTCAGCTTTTAGGTTTTTCTTTTTATTAGTAATGTTGGGAAATGTGATTATGTACCTTGCAATAATTTTATATCTATTTCTCATGCTTGCTATTCATTTAGCTTCTTAGATTTATGATTATCAGATGAGGAATATCTAATCTGGAGTTTCAAATAACACAGTTTGCATAATCCAGAGGTACTAAAGATAAGGCAACTTATATTTTACCAACAGCCAATCTGAAAATTTTCCTTTTTAGTCCTCCTGGATCAAAGGCTAGAATCAAGGATGGTACCAGGCCTCATGGAGAAAGTGTCTCAAACCTTTTCTGGGGATCCTTCAAGTACCATAAGTATTTCTAAAACTGGGAGATACTTCAGGCAGATTCTTGTGTTCCACAAAAAAAAAAGATAGGTTGGAGGAAAAAAAAACCAGACCGGGCATGGTGAGATGAGGGAGTTTTGGCAATTTGACAAACATCAAATGGAACTAACCCCATCGAAGAAGTCTCAAAATGCTTCCCTGGGTTGGCAAACTTCACATACTTCTAAGGTGCATGTGGTCTGTGGTCTAGCCTTTTCTAAAAGTTTTAGAGTACACTATCAAATCCTAATGCAAAAAGGAGGAGGAGGAGGAGAGGAAAGAGTGAGAGAAGGGAAGTGGAAATATTTGCTCAAGCTTATGACCGTGTTCCAAAATCTTGGTTTTGCACATGTAATTTAAGAATACCAGTGCTGTCATTCCCAGTCTCCTTTCACATACCTACATTCAGCCCTTGAGAATAGCTGGAAACGATTCTTCAGATGCACCAGGATAGATGATATCATTAAATGCCTTTTTCATGGTGAGTGATCACAAAGTGGAAATAACAAAGCGAGGTCTAAAAGGAGGGAAAATAATTATGTTTCCAAATTGTAGACTTTTTATATTCCTTTGGAGTAAGAGAAACAAACTTATAAATAAGAGAACTCCAAAAAGATTTCATGAAGATTACTGTCCACTGGCAGGGAGGATAGCTGGACTTGGGCGAAGTTACATGATTTGGGCAAAGCACTGAATCCTGGAACAGGCAGAGTCCGTAGAGACGCGAGGCTGTGGCTTCTTGTGACACTGCTGATGCAGAGGCCTTTTCCTACTATAAACTCATAGAAATACTTGATAAAACATGCTTCATAAAATGCAAACATCAAAGTTTATGTGAAAGAGAGAAAGCGAGAGAGGAAGGAAGGAAGGAAGGAAGGAAGAAAGGAAGGAAGGAAGGAAAGAAGGAAGGAAGGGAGGAAATCCTCAGATTTGCGTCAGAAATGAACAGGAAAACAGCACAGCGAAGCTACTGTTGTAGTGGATCAAGAGCGTATGGACCAGACATAGACCTCAGGGCTTGGGGGCTGGGGTTTAAGATCACTCAGGAAACCAGGCTCACACGGGACACAGATCTACAGGATAAAGATACAGTACCCATGGCACAGGGCTCTCACAGGGACACAGGATTCCTGCTGTCTAGTACTCCACTGTATAATTACAACAAAATGTATTTGTCCATTCTCCAACTGAGAGACATTTGGGTGATTTCTGGTCTTTATGAATACAGACATTGTTGCTGTGAAGAATCTTATAAAAGTCTCCTGGTACATGAAAACAAGCATTTTTTTAGGACACATTGCCTAGGAGGAGAGTTGCTGAAACATCAGGTATTATAAGTTGTTTACAAAATGTGATATTTGCAGATGTTTTAATTTTTACTAAGTGATGCATATAAAGTGGTTTTTAAATTACAATTGTTTGATTATTAATGAGGTTGATCATCATCTATATGCTTACTGGCCACTTAAGTTTTTTCTTCTGTGACAGACCAATTTATCTTTTGTCCATTTTTCTATTGAGTTTTTGAGAAATTATTTATACACTCTAGGTATTCTTTATCAAGTACATGTGTTGTAAATATCCTCATTTTCTGGGCATTTTTCACTTTGTTGATGGCAGTTTCTGACGAACAAAATTTTTAACTTTACCGTAGTCAAATATAACTATAGTTCCTTTGTAGTTTAGAATTTTTGCTGCTATTTTAAATCATTTCCTACCCCAAAGTCATAATATATTCTCCAATATTGTTCCCTAAAGTTATATGGTTTGAATTTCACCCTAACTTTTTGTGGTATTTCAGGAAGGAATCCAATTATATATTTTAATATGTAAACAAATATAGTACCATTTATTGAAAAGTTCATCCCTTCCCCCACTGACTTGCAATTCCAATTTTGTCTAAAATCAAATTTTCCATGTATGTGAAGCCTATTTCTGTATTTCCTATATATATTCACTGGTCTATTTCTCTATCCATATACTAATACCTCACTGAATTACTTTTACAGCTTTAAAATGAATCTTGCTATCAGACCAATCTCTTCCACCATATTTCTCTCCTTTGGGTAGTTCTGGGTATCATTACCTTTCTCCTGTTCTGCATAAATTTTAGGATTAACTTAATTCCCAAAACCAAGCAAAACACCACCATCACACACACATACACACAGTAACAAACCTTTTTTTACACTGTTTTTAAAAATTTAGTAAAGAAAGATAAAGCAAAAAAATATTAACAGAAATGTGATATGATGATTTATCAAATTATACTAAGGCAAAGTGAACCTTTAGGGATAAAGTTGGGTCTTACTTAATGATGAAAAAAAATCACCAGGAAGATATAAAAATTCCGACCTGGTATAAATGCAACCACACAGTCTCAAAATGTATTTAAAATATAAATAAATAAGTAGAGTTGAGAGGAGAAAATGATCTATCACCATGGGATATTTTTTTAAAAGATTTTATTGATTTATTTGACAGAGAGAGACACAGTGAGAGAGGGAACACAAGCAGACGGAATGGGAGAGGGAGAAGCAGGCTTCCCGCTGAGCAGGGAGCCCAATGCGGGGCTCGATCCCAGGACCCTGGGATCATGACCTGAGCCAAAGGCAGACGCTTAACAACTGAGCCACCCAGGGGCCCCACCATGGGATATTTTAACATGTTTCTCTCCAAAACTGACACATCAAGCAGGCAAAAAAATAAATTAAATAAGACAATACAAGTTTGAACAACAAAATAAACAATACTGATCCTGCAGACATATCTTACAAATAGAGTAAATACGTTCTTTTCAAGCACACGTGGATAATGCACAATTGACAATGATCTGCACCGTAGAAGAAGTTTCCACCAAGCAATCGATACCAAACACTGAATTCTCCAACTACAGGACAGTAACATTCGAAATCCATAGCGAAATGGCAACTTTTCCAAGTCCATATGTCCAGCTCTCACAGGGTTTTTCATATACTGCCAACCTCTTGGAAAGGGACGGAGTGAAGGGCCTCATCCATAGGAGTAAAGAAAAAGGACTTAACAACATAGCCTATGGAGTCAAACAGACTCCAGTGGGGATTCTAGCTCATTATTTAACAGCCTTGTGACCTTAGGAAGTGACACAACCTTTGTGTGTCACAGTTTCCTCGAAGTTGGAGTGGAAAGTATCTTTCTCCTGAGGCTGTGTGAGAATTAAACGAGATCATACACAGCACTTGGCATAAAGCAAGACCACACAGAAATAGCTAATGTTTGTCTTTTTAGGTTTTATTTACATTTGTTTTGTTGTTGGTATTATTATTTTACTAACATTTGCTCTTCAACATAACAAAGTGAATTCCTCTTAGATTTTCCACCCAGTCACAAGGCACCCTTTTTCAAATCTGCACCATGGATTTCAGGTTCAAACACAGCATCACAGCAGAGGAGGCCAAGCAAAGCAACTAGCTTCTAGTTTCTCATGCTTGGTTTCTCCAGGTGTTCACTGCTCCCAAGGAAGCTCCTTTTCCAATTCCCTGGTTAAAACATCCAAAGGGGTCATTTCAATTTGATTATCTTTTACCAAACATGTGGACTAACACCCTTCTCCTTTCCTCTTTGAAATCCTTTGAACTCTGTGGACGAGTGTGGAGCTGTAGATACCTGAAAGGCTGATGAACTAGCGATGAAGTGACTGGATTAGAAATCCCTGCCATGTCAGACCCCTAGCTCTAGGAAACAATCTGAGGGTTGCTGGAGGGGAGAGGGAGATGGGGTAACTGGGTGGTGGGCATTAAGGAGGGCACATGATGTGATGAGCAATTTACCATTGGAGCTGCCTGTAGTTCAGTCTCCCCATAGGGTCATGGACTCACAGCAGAGAAAGACTGTGCCAAATTTGTCATTTTAGCCCAAATACTTAGAATCTGGGCTTGCAGGGTACTCAGAGAACATCTGTCCAAGAGAAAGAAAGAATGACTATGCAAATAGATAGAGTCAAGAGGAATTGATGTGCAATAAGGTTCATAAGAAAAAGTTTAATGAGAAGAGTGCTAACAGTGCATGAGACAAGCATGAACAATGGAATGTGACCAAAATGCATTTTACTTTTTTCTCCCACTGCCCCTCTAATTTTTTTTCCTTATTGAAGTATAATTGACATATCATTAGCCAAATATTTAAGTTGAACTATATGACAATTTTGACATATACACATCCCCCTTTTAGCCATCTGCAAAACCAACATCATGAACATCTCCATCACTCCCAGAAGTTTCCACCTTGCGCCTCTTTAACAGGCTCTGAAAGGGAGGTCTGTGCGCAGGTCTGGCGGGACTGCTGTCAGGAACAACACCCGTGCGGGAGTCAGGGCAGCAGGACTGGAGGCAGGAAGGGCTGGGGTTGAACTGTGATGAAGAGAGGACAGAAGCCCAGCCTGGCCAAGCCCATGTGGAGACAAGTCGCAACACACTGAGACAAGGGAGCCCGTCCTGTGTACCCCACTTCCACTAGTCACTAGATATGGACTTCCCCGTGGGGGGAAGCCTAACCTTGGCAGCTCCCTTTGGCTCAAGGCAACTCCTGGGGAGGGACTCAGCTGCCAGCTTAGCAGGCAACATTCCCAGCAGTGGCAGGAATCAGGAACCCACATCCTGGAGGCGGATCTGTGTGGGGCACCACAACATATACCTTCAATGGGGCAGGTAAGGGATACAAGGGTAGACAACCTTGTCCCCGCCCTCCTGGAGTGAGGAAATCAATGGTTTCTACTTTATAAGAAAGAATCCAGTTGAGTGAAACCAAAGCTTCTGCCTGCATTGTGCCACGGCAGGGCTCTAAGCTCTGGACTTTTATTACTGTATTACCACAAGCACCTACTCTGACCTGGGACAGTAGAGGAGGTGCTTAAAGCACAGAGAGGCCAAGTAGTCAGCCAGCATCAATCATATGATTAGTAAGCTCAGAGCTAACAATCAAAACTCCAGGCTGTCTGGTGATTCTACATTTTGAACTACTACAATCTGCTGCCTCTCTGAGCTTACATTTTTACTCAGATTTTTTTTATTATATTTTATACTGCATATCTTATCTTGTAAAAGGTACTACTGTTGCCTGTTATCTTCAAAACATGAAAATTGGCAGTTTGGCACACACTGACTATATAAATCATTCAATGCCTGGATTAGAAATTACCAAAGTAACATCAGCAAAGTTATGTGATATTTTGTCACCACATTAGGAAAGGCTGCCATTATAACTTGCAATCACCAATGGAATGAAGACACCACCCTCGAATTAGTCTGATTCAAAGGAATTAGAAATGGGAAACACACACACACACACTCCACAGGGGAGGAGAACTTGAAGGCCCAGGCACAGAGCCTCCTTTCTCATTCCCCAGGAAATGGTTATTTTTTTACTGAAATTATCCTAGTAACTAAGAGATATCAAGCTTGATCTATGCAGCTGTCTGCTGAAACTCATTACATATTGTATCTGACAAGGCTCAATCAAAGAAGCAAAATCACTATGACAAATCAGATATAGTATAAGATGAATCATATGCACTTGACTTTATACAACTGGTGGGGCAGGTTAAGGAGTCTATGTGAAACTATGCCACCTCCTTCTGGTAGAGCCTGAATGTGCAGACAAGGGCATCAAGAAGAGCAGACAGATGGGCAGTGGGGGAAGCAAGGAGAAACTGGAAACTATCAGAATGCATAGAAAGAACTAGTGCCCACTGCAGGCTCTTGCTGCCTCCAAGCTCTTACTGTGATGATGGTGGTATCCTGCAGGGGAGCTGGCACCCTTCATCACAGAGTGAAGCGCAGGTCTGACCCAAGAATCAGAGAAGCCTGAAGGCAGAAATGTAGCAGGAGCTGGAGGTGAGTCAGCAGATCATCCAACACATGTGACAACATGTAGGGGGCTGCAGCAACACCTCGTGCCCTGTGCTGACCTCCTGGGCATAAAGAATATGGCTGCTCCTTCAATTCCACCTGCCATATCCCCTGCAAAATGTCTCTTATGGTCCAACTGACCTGGAAGTATTCAGGGAAAGGAATTCTGGGAAATGTAGTTTTAGCTAAGTTGGCAAAACAAAAATTTACCACACACATTTTTGAGGGCAGATCTAACAGAAAAAGGAAGTACTCAGATGCTCTACCTGAGAAAATGTTGCCTTAGATCTTCTCAAAGCAGCTCTTGATGTTAAGTAGGGCAAAACTTTGTGTTCGTTTTTCCCCGCCAAAGAAACAGTGATTAGTTACTAAATACTTGACACTGTGGATTTACAGCCATCACCTTAGTTAACTCTTAGGGTTAATACCCTATTTATTACTCCTATTTGGCAAACAAATGCACTGAAGCTTAGAGAAGTTAACAGGTTTTTTCACAGATACACAGCTACACAGCAAACTGCAAATCCAGGGCCCACATCTCTCTGATTCCGAAATTCCTGCCCATCACCAATTCACTCTGCTACTCCTGTGGCACTCGAGAAAAATCTTTCCAGTCCTCACCTTTTATGAAAATCTGAGAAGAGCCAGACTCTTTAGTGCAGTGGTATAGCCCTACTTACTTTTTCCTGGGTACACAGTGAGAGAGACTCACAGAACTGGAAGGGATCGAATAGATGGTCTATCCCTAGAAACAAAGAAGGAGAAGGGAAAAAGGAGGACTAAAAGTTCAGGAAGAAAGTGAGCAAGGGGAATCATGGGTCTCTAAAGGGACTACCCAGCAGAACTTAGGTGAGAAGAATCAAAGTATATGAGAAGAGGAGGGAAAGTACTCCTATTTTCAAAAGGAAAAGAAGGATTTGTCTACACTCATGAGCGGTTTAAGATCAAGTCAGGAGTGAGGACTGTGGTGGGACACCTACGTTGCACATCTCTCGGTAAGACCTCAGTAAACCTACCATGTCATGACCAAAATGGCCCTATCATTCCCCTAGCTTGACTAAATGTTAGACAGGCTTCCCTTTTCTGAGAGCATTTATTTTAGAAAACTTGTCATTGTAAATCCTTTCTCTCTGCTTCTGTGAGATGTAAATCTGTTAAAAAGCTTCTTGCTAGTTTTATAATCCTATAATGTCTTTCTCAAGGAGAAAGACATCCCTTTGAAATGTAATTATCAAAGTAGATAGCACCCCTATCTCCTAGTTTCTGTGGGAAGAGAGGAGAATAACGTCCCATGGACACCCGACTCCAAGTTGTAAAACTATCTCCTATCACAAGGATACAGAAGTTTACTTTTCCTTTGAGGAAAACCAATTAGCAAATACACATGGCCTATGATCCTCCCCACCCACCATCCCCTGCTAAAAACGTTCCAAAATAAATAAATAAATAAATAAATAAATAAATAAATAAATAAATAAA
>NW_027397531.1:0-13540 GCF_003265705.2 Callorhinus ursinus | reverse complement strand
TTAGGATTCTTTGTTCCATTTCTTTGAAAAAAGTGGATGGTATTTTGATGGGGATGCATTGAATGTGTAGATTGCTCTAGGTAGCATTGACATCTTCACAATGTTGGTTCTTCCAATCCATGAGCATGGAACGTTTTTCCATTTCTGTGTGTCTTCCTCAATTTCTTTCCTGAGTATTTTATAGTTTTCTGAGTACAGATCCTTTGCCTCTTTGGTTAGATTTATTCCTAGGTATCTTATGGTTTTGGGTGCAATTGTAAATGGGATCGACTCCTTAATTTCTCTCTTCTGTCTTGTTGTTGGTGTATAGGAATGCCACTGATTTCTGTGCATTGATTTTATAGACTGCCACTTCACTGAATTCCTGTCTTATGAATAAATCTTTAAAAAATAACTGATATTTAGCTGATTACATGAGGTAAAATGCAGATTTTCTAATTTTACATTTTTTGGCTACCATTCTTTTATAAAAAGAGCTTTTCTTCTCTCTCTTGATGTCTTCCCCCCCAATCTCATCACTATGAACTCATGAATTCAGTTTTTATTCAACATGTTATAATCAATTATCATCATTCCTTTTAATGTGTCACTTGTACCAAGCCAGCTTTTGTACTTTTCTTTTTAATGAACCCATTAGTCTTTGTGCACTTACTTGCTTTTTGACATGAGATTTTTCAGGCTTACCTTGTAAATTCCCTGCTCTGGGCCTAGAAATAACCATTTTTCTAAGAAGCACTTTAGTGGTGATCAGTGTTTAGAAATCCAGATCTAAGAACCAAGTGTACTCAATGCTACTAAAGTGGATTTGCCTAAAACTCTTTCAGGGAACAGAGCTAGGAAGTGTGTATGTGTGTTCATGGTATCTATCAACCTATATACATATATAATGAGCTCATATTGATACCTCTCACTGAAATCCTACCATCATATTCTTTGTCCTCACCTAGGAACATAAAAACCCTACTTCCCAAAAACATCAACCTATTTACTCATTTGTTATATCCTTTTTTAAGAATTTTTTATTTATTCATTTGAGACAGAGAGAGAGAGTAGGAGCAGTGGGGAGAGGCAGAGGAAGAGGGAGAAGCAGACTCCCTGACGAGCAGGGAGCCTGACACGGGGCTCGATCCCAGGACCTGGAGATCACGACCTGAGCCAAAGGCTCAGGAAGAGCCTGAGCTCACAGGGTGAGCCACCAGGTGCACCTCATTTTTTATATCCCATTATATACACAAAACAGTTGAATAATTATATCACCCATAACACCACCAAGAACAAAGCTGCTAATAAGCAAATGTTAATCGTTTTTTGCAGCTTTTTTTGACTTTATAATATATTCTATTTAGGGTGTATAGTCAAAGCCCTATACTCAAAAGTTACTTGAATATTTTTTCTCTGTGATTATCATCAATTTGACATGCAGCTGGGTTATTTGTTCTGTTTGTATTCAAATTTAATGTCTGTCTTTTTTATGTTTTTGTTATATTTTTTAACATTTAATATATTTACATGGTTCAAAGTTAAAAGTACATAAAAATGGTCCACTACATTCCTCCCTATATCCTCCACACTATCCCTGCATACCTTGTAGTAAACATTTTCATTAATTTCTGATTGATATATCCTGTTCCATTTTGCAAAAATAAGCAATTTCCCCTTCTTTCTTATATGATGGGTAGATATGCACATCATTATATCCTGGACTCATAGACAGCTTCTTTATTCTTCCTCTTTGGCTACATTGTACATCATTGTATGGAGCACTATATTTAAGTCAATTACTCTTCTTTGAGCCATCATTTAGAATGACTGCAATTTTTTTATTATAACTTATTCCTTAATGAAAACCTTCCTCTTTTGTATTTGTGGAGATGTGTCTTGGGGCAAATTTCTAGAAGTGGAGTTTCCAGTTTAAAAGGTACATGCATATATAATTTTGTTAAATATCATCAAATTCCCTCTAGAGGAATTGTTATCATTTTGCATTTCCAGCAGAAACGTATAAAAATATCTGAATTTTCACAGCCTTGACGAAAGTGTTATTTAGATTTTGGACTTTCTACCAATCTGATAGATGAGAAATGGTCTCTCAATAAAGTTCTCATTGACATTTTAGTATGAGTAAAGTTGAATATCATGTCTTGTATTTGAAGGCCATTTTTATATTTTTTTAGTGAATTGTTTGAAGGTTTTGTTTATTATATATCATATTTTGTGATTTTTTTATTTTTAAGAATTCTTTATTTATTATAGAAATTAGTCTTTTGACCATCGTATAAGTCTCCTGATTTTTTTTACTGGTCTTTTGACTTTGTATATGTTGTTCTGCCATATAAAAAGTATTTTCTTTATTTTTATACAATTGATATTATCAATCTTTTGTTGTTTCTGGATTTTGGATTATAGTTTCTAAGTTTCTTCATGCTCGGGTCAAGAGATAAATCAGCCACGTTCATTTTTTACATTTAGATATCTGATCCACTTGGAATTTGATCTAGCAATTGTTATGAGATATGAAACTAATTTTTTTCTCAAATGACTATCCAGTTGTCCCAAAACCATTTATTTTAAAACTTATTTTCCAAAACAGACAGAATGTGAGGCACAGAATTCATTTTGTGAGTGATGGATAACTGAGAAGCCAAACAAGCTCAGAGACTGACCACCACAGGAAACCACCATCAGCCCTGGGCTGAAGTATCAAAGAGAGAAGGAAATGTTCCTGAAGCCCAGGTTTAGGGCCACCAAGCAAATGCAGCAATCATGGCTGTCTGTCAAATGAGATCTGAAGTCCTCCAGGAACTGCACTTGCTGCCTAAATATAGAAAGAGGTAGAGAAATGCTTCCCTTCTTCATGCCCTCCAGTCTCCCACCAATGGTTCCTATTGGCCAAATCCAGTTTTGAAATTCAGTTACTGGGGAGCCTGGGACATGCATCCTACAAAGTATAACTCTCTTGCAAAATAGAACAGAGATGGAAGAGGGGCAAGAGTTGCTCTGAGAATAGGCACATCTGGGTGGCTCAGTCGGTTGAGCATCCAACTCTTGATTTCGGCTCAGGTCATGATCTCAGGGTTGTGAGAATGAGCCCTGTGTATGACTCCATGCTCAGTGCAGTCTGCTTCTCCCTCTCCCTCTGTTCCTCCCTGTGTGCTCTCTCTCTTTCTCTCTCAAATATATAAATAAGTAAAATCTTAAAAAAAAAAAAAAGCTGCTCTGAGGACAAAGGGGCAACACAGTACTCTAAAAAAAAATTTAAGAAAAATTCTTTATCTTTTATTACAATGAATTCCCAGAAGATATCATGTAACTTATTAACACTCCAGTAGCCAAATTCCTCTAAGTAAATTTTAAAAGGTATATATGGATCTAAAGATGGACTGTAATACAATCTTCTTATAGTTCAATCATCTCTCCTGAAAATAATCTGGATCAGTGAGCAAATTATTATGTATGTATTTGGCATGAAGCAGAACTGAGGAAATTAAGAATACAGAGATGGAACTAGAAAGATTATAAAAACAGAATTAGCCCTAGAGAAATTAGAAGCATCCAAGAGACTGAAATTGAGATCAAACATAACTGGAAACAAGTGAACAAAAGAGATTTAAATTTTATTTTAAAACATTAAAACCAAGTTTAAAAACAAGAAAATTATAAGCCATATACAATAAATTCAGGAGTTTACAGATATTCAGGGGAAGCAAAAATTTCTTTTTTATCCTTTATAATTCCTCTAGATGCTGCATTTTTTAAGAAAGTGATTTGCTTTACTTTTAAAAGTTATTAAGCTTTATTAAATATTGATTTTAAAACAGATTTTATATGTCTTAGAATGTGAGATACATGTGTACCTACCAATCATAACATAAAATCTAGACTGTATGACATACTCAAAAGAACAAATAATGCTTTAAAATTCAAACACTTGGATCCAAGGAATAAAGTTTATATTCAATAATCCTTTCATCTCACAGTGCTACATTTTAATGTAATGTTTTTAGAAATATTAACTTTAATAAATATAACATTCCATTTTATACCTTAAGAAATCCATTACAGTTATTATTTATACATCCTAGTCTAGCAAAATCCAAATATAACCCCAGTTTTGAAGGTTTGATAGTTCCCATAAAACCAATATTTTGATTTTTTGAAGGAATGATTTATTTTCAGAATTAGTCCAATGAAACAAGATCATTTTCCCATAAGGAAACGAACAATGTACCTCTCTTCAATTTCCTAGAAAATCAAGGGCTCAAAAATCAGACACCTTACTGACTCGTGATTCAGGTACTCAAGAAAGAATTCTTCAGACTGAAGACTCTCTGGGCCCTTCCTGCCCTACCTCTTTCTTCCCTTCGCCTACTTGTCAGTGTCCTCTTCTGCACTGGGTAACATCACCATTTGGGGGAAGAATCAAAAGGAGAAATAAATCAGTTCAAGCAAACATCCTGGTGCACAGGAGGATGAAACAAACAATAATAGTGTGGGGGGCACCATTAGTCATTGTGGTTCTGCATACTCCGTCTCCAATTAAACCATCTTAACCAGACACCCTTGGATAATTGCTTCCAATGACTAATACATGCCCACTGATCCAGAGCCAGTGGATTGTGGATGAAAAACAATAAACCCGCTTAGGATAATGTGATTGATTGTAATTCCATTTGAAATTAATGTAACAAATGGCAGTGTGCCATCCAGTTAACCAAGCAGCACAACTGTAATTGTTAAGGTTGTTCATTACACAGTGTCCTTTCTCAGAAAAAGAATTTCTCGGGCGCTGGGTGGCTCAGTTGGTTAAGCGACTGCCTTCGGCTCAGGTCATGATCCTGGGGTCCCGGGATCAAGTCCCACATCGGGCTCCCTGCTCAGCGGGGAGTCTGCTCCTCCCTCTGACCCTCTTCTCTCTCATGTGCTCTCTATCTCTCATTCTCTCTCTCTCAAATAAATAAATAATGTCTTCCCCCTGAACACATGGTTTCCACTAGTTACTTGGCTTGTTTTTATTTCAGTCTGGCTTCTAGAAAATCTGGAGCCTCTCTAGATCCTCCAGAGAGAACTCAAAAGAAATTTCTGCATACTAGCTTAAATCAAGCAGTTTATGTCCCTATCCTTATTATTGTCCTATTACTTTTTGCCTATCTCCAAATTTGTTTTGTATTTTATATATTCCTGTAAGTTATCTGCTACAGGCTGACTTCTCCAGAAACAGATCAGAGATAGAGTTTGGACGGTGCAACACATTTACATGTAATCAACACTTGTGAAGGGAAGGAAGTTAGGACTGGACAGAGGGAAAATGCAGGCCTGATCAAACCTCTGCCAACCTGGCAGGGGACTCTGAAGTGACTGTGGTTCTGTGGCAAGCCATACTGGCTGGTATATTCCCCTCCTCAATTAGTCACCAAAGGCTTCCCCAACAAGGATGTGAGTTCAGGCAAGGTGGGTCTCTAGAACTGATGTAGCCTCTGAAGAAGTTGAAATATGTCTGCTGATGGGAATACCCTCAGCTGGGCAGCAAGTCCTTCCTTGACAGCAAACTGAGTGGCCCATCCACCTCTTTTTCTACGTCAGTCTCCTTCTCCAGAAAGGATGCAGAGAAGCTCCTCCAGGTGTCTGGTGTACCTCTCTTGATGAAACAAGCTTGGAAAAGAGGTGTTAGTGAGATAACCACATTGCCTAAAACAGAAAGTGGGTCTCAGAATCCCCACTAATAATCATTATTTTCTTCTTCCGCTATCCCCTTTAGATTCCATTAATCATTAGCTACCACTACTGCTGGCCTGGCTACTTACTTGTTAGTGTTACCCAGACCTTTAGCCCAAAGGATCTGAGCCTGGGGTCACCATGCCCTTTGGCTGGGATCACTATACCAGTCCATTTACAGTCACAATTGGACAAGGGAATATTAAGATAGGCCCAAGTGAATTGAGTTATACTACATTCCTTCCTGCCTCCATTGTGTAATCGCAGCCCTATGTCCTCCAAATGATCAATTACCTCAATGAGATAGTGACTCATCTTAGTTTTGATCCCCAAACATAAGGAGATTGACAACTGAAGTGAAAAGTGACAAATGAAGCTTATAATTCAATGGGACTTTTCTGTGTCCCATTAAGACAATGTACCCCCCATGGGGAGCAGCAGGACCTGTAACTGACCAGAACCCTTAATTATGGGGAAAGGAAACACATGACTCTCAGTGAGTCACTGAGAGTGATGGTAAGTAGAGTCTTTACTATTTCCACCCCTTGATCCTTGTGTCCATGTATTCTTCTTATGGAGGACACATCAGATAAAGGTCATTGATTCAATGCATATACAGTATTCTAGAAGATGGCATCCCATGTGTGTAGACCATTGCCTCTGAGCTTCCAATGATCTATCAAGCTAGCAGTTTTTGGGTGGAGGAGAATGTGATATGGTCAGTGAATCTCACAGTCATAGATTCACTCATGAACCTCTTTTGCTATAAAATGGGTTCCCTGGTCTGATGCAACATTACACAGGTTTCCATGCCAATGAATCAAATGTTCTATAAGCTCTCAGATAGTCCTGCTGGCAGAGACCATATGGACGAGAAAGGCAAACTCACCCAGAATACATGTCCATTCCTGTAAGACATAAGAAAATAAACAATGAACCCTTCTGGGATGAAATGAGCCCAATGTAGTCAACCTGCCACCTATAGGCTACTTGGTCTTCTTGAGTAATGGTGTCATATTAACATTGTTCTCTGCTGCTGGCATATTGGATATTCAGTGGTGACCATAGATAAATAAGTCTTGGTAAATGGGAGTCCAGGCTCTTGGGGTCTTGTCTATCTTTAATCTTTGCCAACACCATTCATGTGCCCACTGTGCCACCACTGTGGTGGATGATAACAGAGAGAGGCTGCTATCAGCTGGATAGGTAATTTTGTTTACTTCTTTATTAAGTATCAGTTTTATGGTGGATGCTATCTTGTGGGCATAAACACGTGGTACAATGATCTTAACCATTCACATCACTCCCATATGTCCATCCACATGTCTCTAACCCAGACTTTCTTGTCAATAATCTTCCATTCTTTCTTCTTCCAGGTTCCTGATCAGCTGGCCAAGCCATTCATCACTGTCCATGAGTTTATATATATTTAACCTCAGGTTAGTTCTCTTTCTATGCAAAAGGAATAATAAAAAGGCCCACCAATCCTCTGAGCACTGAGAGGATTTACCTTACCCTTCAAGGCCATCTTTTTTTTTTTTAAGATTTTGTTTATTTATTTGAGAGAGAGAGAGAAGAGAAAGACAGAGTGCATGCAGAAGTCGGGGAAAGGAGAAGAGGGAGAAGCAAACTCCTCAGTGAGCAGGGAGCCCGAAGTTGGGCTCAATCCCAGGACCCCAAGATCATGATCTAAGCCAAAGGCAGACTTTTAATGTTGATTTAAATGGTAAGATTTCATCTTTTTAATGGCTGAGTAATATTCCATTACATATAATGGAATATTTTGTACACACCCACACACACACATATTCTTTATCCATTCATCTCTTGATGGACATCTGGGCTCTTTCCATAGTTTGCCTATTGTGGACACTGCTATATAAACATTGGAGTGCAGGTGCCCATTTGGATCACAATGTTTGCATCCTTGGGATAAATACCTAGAAGTGCAATTGTTGGGTTGTAGGGTATTTTTAACCCCTTGAGGAACCTCCATACTGTTTTCCAAAGTGGCTGCACCAGCTTGCATTCCCACCAACACTGTAGGGGGGTTCCCTTTCTCTGCATCCTTGCTAACATGTGTTATTTCCTGACTTGTTAATTTTAACCATTCTTACTAGTGTGAGGTGGTATCTCATTGTGGTTTTCATTTGTATTTCCCTGATGCCGAGCGATGTTGAGCATTTTTTCATACGTCTGTTGGCCATTTGTATGTCTTCTTTGGAGAAATGTCTGTCCATGTCTTCTGCCCATTTCTTGACTGGATTCTTTGTTTTTTTGGGTGTTGACTTTGACAAGTTCCTTATAGATCTTGAAAACTAGCCCTTTATCTGATAAGACATTTGAATATCTTCTCCCATTGTGTAGGTTGTCTTTTGGTTTTCTCAACTGTTTCCTTTGCTGTGCAAGAGCTTTTTATCTTGATGAAGTCCCAATAGTTCATTTTTGCCCTTGCTTCCCTTGCCTTTGGAGGCATGTCTAGCAAGAAGCTCCTATGGGGGGGGGGGGCAGAGCAAGATGGCGGAGGAGTAGGAGACCTGGATTTTGTCTCCTCTCAGGAATTCAGCTGGATAGGGATCAAACCATTCTGAACACCTACGAACTCAACAGGAGATCGAAGAAAAGAATAGCAACAATTCTCTGAACGGAAAAGCGACCACTTTCTGGAAGGCAGGAGGTGCAAAGAAGTGAATCCGAGGCAATATTCGGGAGGATAGACGGCGGGGGAAGGGACCTCCGTCGGCCGCTTCTGGCAAAGTGAGAGAGCATCGGAGCACAAAATCGGAACCTTCAGAAGTCGGCTCCACTGAAAGACGTCGCTCCAGTGCCTAAGCGGGAGGTGGAACCCTCGCGGGACAGTGTGGTCTCAGGACACTTGGGGTCACAGAAAGATGGGGGGTGCCTGAGTGCGGCACAGTTCCCAGGTAACAGAGCAGGTAAGCTGGCTACAGAGACGGAGCCGAGGCGCGGGCTCTCAGCTCGGGGTTGCCATAAACTGTGATCGGTGACACAGTCGGGCCACTGCTCCTTCAGGAGGGACCCAACAAGCGGCAGATCCGGGGAGACTCCTCTTCCTCCCCTGGAAGGAGCTGCGCAGGAGCACACCACAGGGATCTGCTAGGTTTGGAGACGCCACACCGAGTCAGGTGCCAGAGATGGACACGCTCGGTCACAAGCCGGTGAGCACAGAGTGTGGCCGGAGACCGGGGAGACAGGAGTGACTGACTGCTTTTCTCTGGGGGTGCACTGAGGAGTGGGGCCCCGAGTTCTCAGCTCCTCCGAGGTGGAGATTGGGAGGCTGCCATTTTCACTCTCGTCCTCCAAAGCTGTACCGAGAGCTTGCAGGGAACAAAAGCTCCCAAGAGCAAACCCGAGCAGATTACTTAGCCCCGACCGACAAGGAAGGGGCAATTCTGCCTCCGGCAAAGACATTAGGGAACCACGGCAACAGGCCCCTCCCCCAGAAGATCAGCAAGAACAGCCAGCCAAGACCAAGTTTACCCATCAATGAGAACGGCCGAACTCCAGGGCTACGGGAATACTGCACATAGAATTCATGGCTTTTTTACCATGATTCTTTAGTCTTTGAAAGTTAATTTTCTTACCTTTTTTTTTGAATTTTTATTTTCCCTTTTTCAACCAACATCTTATTAATCCCTTTTTTAAAAAAACATTTTTATTTTTCATTTTTAGGGTCATATTCTATCCCTTCATAGTAGTTACCCTTATTTTTGGTGTGTATATATATAAGTTGTTCTCTCTTTAAAATTTTGAAATACAGTTTCTTC
Source organism: Callorhinus ursinus (assembly GCF_003265705.2). Classification (NCBI taxonomy): domain Eukaryota; kingdom Metazoa; phylum Chordata; class Mammalia; order Carnivora; family Otariidae; genus Callorhinus; species Callorhinus ursinus. The sequence goes on along the minus strand of NW_027397531.1, from coordinate 4,040 downwards.
TAACAGATCAAAATATACCATAAATCTCTAGTGTATGGCTTTGTTCTAGTCTCCTGCCTGATCACATTCTCTCCCCTTTTTTTTTCTTTCTTTCTTTCTTTTTTTTTTTAAATCCTCTTCTTTCTATTTTCAAACAACTTCTTATCTTATCAGTTCCCTTTATAAAATTTTTTATAATTTTCATCTTTACAGTCATATTCCATCCCTTCATCATATCAACCCTTATTTTGTACATATATGTCTTTCTTTCTTTAAAATTTTGGGAGGCACTTTCTTCTAACAGACCAAAATACACCCAAAATCTAGTGTGTGGCAATTTTCTATGCACCAGCCTGATCATATTTGATCATATACTGTATTTTTGTTTTGTTCTGTTTTTGTTTGTTTTTATCTTTTTCTTGTTTTTTTTTTCTCTTTCTCTTCTCTTTCATTTTTCTTTCTTTCCCTTTCTCTTCCCCCAGTTTCAGGTCTTCTCTGATTTGTTTAGAGTATATTTTCTGGGGACGTTGTTACCCTCTTAGCATTTTGTTCTCTCATTCATCTATTCTCCTCTGGACAAAATGACAAGATGGAAAAAATAAAAACAAGAAGTAGCACCATCTGCCAGGGACCTACTCAATACGTACATTAGTACGATGTCAGAACTAGACTTCAGAATCATGATTTTAAAGATACTAGCTGGGCTTGAAAAAACCATGGAAGTTATTAGAGAAACCCTTTCTGGAGAAATAAAAGAACTATAATCTAACCAAGTCGAAATCAAAAAGGCTATGAATGAGGTGCAATAAAAAGTGGGGGCACTAACTGCTAGGATAAATGAGGGAGAAGAGAGAATCAGCGATATAGAAGACCAAATGATGGAAAATAAAGAAGCTGAGAGATTAAAAAAAGAGATAAACAACTATTGGATCACGAGGGAAGAATTCGAGAGATAACACAAAACAACATTAGAATAATTGGGATCCAGAAGAAGAAGAAAGAGAGAGAGGGGCAGAAGGTATATTGGAGCAAATTATAGCAGAGAACTTCCCTAATGTGGGGAAGGAAACAGGCCTCAAAATCCAGGCACAGAGAACCCCTCTCAAAATCAATAAAAATAGGTCAACACCCTGATATCTAATAGTAAAACTTACAAGTCTCAGAGACAAAGAGAAAATCCTGAAAGCAGCTCAGGAGAAGAGATATGTAACCTATAATGGAAGAAACATTAGACTGACAACAGACCTATCCACAGAGACCTGGCAGGCCAGAAAGGACTGGCATGATATCTTCAGAGCACTAAACAAGAAAAATATGCAGCCAAGAATACTATAACCAGCTAGGCTCTCATTGAAAATAGAAGGAGAGATAAAAAGCTTCCAGGACAAACAAAAATTAAAAGGAATTTGCAAACACAAAACCAGCCCTCCAAGAAATATTGAAAGGGGTCCTCTAAGCAAAGAGAGAACCTAAAGGCAGCATACACCATAAAGGAACACAGACAATAGACAGTAACAGTCACCTTACAGGCAATACAATGGCACTAAATGCATATCTTTCAATAGTTACCCTGAATGTAAATGGGCTAAATGCCCCAATCAAAAGACACAGGCTATCAGATTGGATAAAAAAACAAGACCCATCGATACGCTATGTGCAAGAGACTCATCTTAGACCAAAAGACACCCCCAAATAGAAAGTGAGGGGGGGAAAACCATTTATCATGCTAATGGACACAAAAGAAAGCTGGGGTGGCAATCCTTCTATCACACAAATTAGATTTTAAACCAAGGATTGTAATAAGAGATGAGGAAGGACACTATATCCTACTTAAAGGGTCTATCCACCAAGAAGATCTAACAATTGTAAATATCTATGCCCCGAACATGGGAGCAGCCAATTATATAAGGCAATTAATAACAAAAGCGAAGAAACACATTGACAACAATCCAATAATAAGTGGGGGACTTTAACACCCCCCTGACTAAAATGGACAGATCATCTAAGCAAAAGATCAACAAGGAAATAAAGACTTTAAATGACACACTGGACTAAATGGACTTCAAAGACATATTCAGAACATTCCATCCCAAAGCAACGGAATACACATTCTTCTCCTAGTGCCCATGGGACATTATCCAGAGTAGATCACATCCTAGGTCACAAATCAGGTCTCAACTGGTACCAAAAGATTGGGATCATTCCCTGCATATTTTCAGACCACAATGCTTTGAAACTAGAACTCAACCACAAGAGGAAAGTCGGAAATAACTCAAATACATGGAGGCTAAAGAGCATCCTACTAAAGAATGAATGGGTCAACAAGGAAATTAAAGAAGAATTTTAAAAAATTCATAGAAACCAATGAAAATGAAAACACAACTGTTCAAAATCTTTGGGATGCAGCAAAGACAGTCCTGAGAAGAAAGTATATAGCAATACAAGCCTTTCTCAAGAAACAAGAATAGTCTCAAATACACAACCTAACCCTACACCTAAAGGAGCTGGAGAAAGAACAGCAAATAAAGCCTAAACCCAGCAGAAAAGAAATAATAAAGATCAGAGCAGAAATCAATGAAATAGAAACCAAAAGAACAGTAGAACAGACCAACGAAACTAGGACCTGGTTCTTTGAAAGAATTAACAGGATTGATAAACCCCTGGCCAGACTTATCAAAAAAGAGAAATGATCCAAATCAACAAAATCATGAAGGAAAGGGGAGAGATCACAACCAACACCAAAGAAATACAAACAATTATAAGAACATATTATGAACAACTCTATGCCAGCAAATTAGATAACCTGGAAGAAATGGATGCATTCCTAGAGATGTATCAACTACCAAAATTGAACCAGGAAGAAATAGAAAACCTGAACAGACGTATAACCACTAAGGAAATTGAAGCAGTCATTAAAAATCTCCCAAGAAACAAAAGCCCAGGGCCAGATGGCTTCCCAGGGGAATTCTACCAGACATTTAAAGAAGAATTAATACCTATTCTCCTGAAACTGTTCCAAAAAATAGAAATGGAAGGAAAACTTCCAAACTCGCTTTATAAGGCCACCATTAACTTGATCCCCAAACCAGACAAAGACGCCATCAAAAAGGAGAATTACAGACCAATATCCTTGATGAACATGGATGCAAAAATTCTCACCAAAATACTAGCCAACAGGATCCAACAGTACATTAAAAGGATTCTTCACCACGACCAAGTGGGATTGATCCCTGGGCTGCAGGGCTGGTGCAACATCCGCAAATCAATCAACGTGATACAATACATTAACAAAAGAAAGAATAAGAATCATAGGATCCTCTCAATAGATGCAGAAAAAGCATTTGACAAAGTACAGCATCCTTTCTTGATCAAAACTCTTCAGAGTATAGGGATAGAGGGTACATACCTCAATATCATAAAAGCCATCTATGAAAAACCTACAACGAATATCACTCTCAATGGGGAAAAACCAGAGCTTCCCCCTAAGGTCAGGAACGCGGCAGAGATGTCCACTCTCACCACTGCTATTCAACATAGTATTAGAAGTCCTAGCCACAGCAGTCAGACAACAAAAAGAAATCAAAGGCATCCAAATCGGCAAAGAAGAAGTCAAACTCTCACTCTTTCCAGATGATATGATACTTTATGTGGAAAACCTGAACGACTCCACCCCAAAACTGCTAGAACTCGTACAGGAATTCAGTGAAGTGGCAGGATATAAAATCAATGCACAGAAATCAGTGGCATTCCTATACACCAACAACAAGACAGAAGAGAGAGAAATTAAGGAGTCTATCCCATTTACAATTGCACCCAAAACCATAAGATACCTAGGAATAAATCTAACCAAAGAAGTAAAGGACCTATACTCAGAAAACTATAAAATACCCACAACAGAAATTGAGGAAGACACACAGAAATGGAAAAATGTTCCATGCTCATGGATTGGAAGAACAAATATTGTGAAGATGTCAATGCTACCTAGAGCAATCTACACATTCAATGCATCCCCAACAAAATACCATCCACTTTTTTCAAAGAAATGGAACAAAGAATCCTAA